>NC_042527.1:5487711-5787711 GCF_900963305.1 Echeneis naucrates
TGAAACGAAGCACTCATTGGCAGCTGGGTCGGTTTCTATTTATATATTCTATTATATATTTATATAACATGAAAACGCTCGACAATACAACATTTCACGGTCGATGTTTTTAGGTTGAATGATGCTTGCTCAAATCCCTCAGATCACGAAGGCCGACACCTTAAGAATTTGTAGTTTCTGTGAAAACAATCCCGCTGAGGGAATTTCCCATCAGGCGATTGATGAGGCTGCCTTGAAGCCGGTGTGGTTAAGAAGATGCGGGTCCTTATGATACATGATAATTTTTTTCCCTCGCTCGTTGCAACATGGCTGTGCTCCGTCGATGCTCGTAGCTGCCGATACCGGCCTGCGGCTTTTTCCGTAAAGCGGCTCGGTTCGTGGAGGCAGCAGGCGAAGCTTTGGTCGTCGCAGGTTTCGGGCTCGGCAGCGGAGTGCGGACATGAATGTGTCCGGAGCAGAGTAGTCTCTGGTGAGGGGAGGAAAGCAGGGGGGGAGTAGAGGTGGCTCGCTGCGACGCAGTCCTTTTCGCAGCATCAGTGGCCGTCTGTGCGCCGCGTTTTCACCGAGCACACTTCGTCCCTTTTGTCTGGAACTTCTCTCAAGTTCATTTTAGTCCGAATGAGCGGACGTGTTCATGTGCGCGCGCATGGGGATGGCACAACAACGTGATGCGCGCTCCTTCGTCAGGTTTAGTGTGTCTGTGTCTGAGCGGTGTGTCCGGTGAGAGGGAGGACTGCGGCGGCTCTGCTCTCCTTGACTCCCCGGCCCATCGCCCTGAAAAGACCGACACTAACGCGTTTATCTAATGCTCACGTGTTGAAAGCGCCGTTATTTTAGCATCACCTGGTTGCTGCTTGTGTATCAGGAGAGAAGTTTCATGCTGATATTTTTTAAACGTTTCTTTTTCACTGCATGTGTCTCTTCCATATGGAAGTTAACACCCTGTTCAGTGATGCTTGATTTCTGTTTAAAACATCCATTGATTATAGTCTCCTGCCACTTTCATTTTAAAAGAAATTTAAATGATATTTTTTCCCCATGATAAGAGTCTTATTTTGTTTCCTCTTTTTCTGCTCATCTGTATTTTTCATTCTACACAGACAGGGGAAGGAGACTAATATGGCAGAGTCTGAGAGGCTTCCAGAGACCAGCGAGGAGGTAAGACACCCCTGAAGATTAATGAATCATCTTGGTCCTCAAAGCAGTCTGTAGCTGAGGACTTGATGGATGGACCCATTTGTGCCTATAAGGTTGCATCTGTTTTGGTTGGAACGTAGTTTTTTATTAGCCTGAATACACTGTAGGTCATTTGATTATGTTTAACTTCTTCAATGAAGATGTAGTGTTAGAATGTATGTAGGAAGTTAAATCCTTTAAGTTGGCTATTTGTGAAACCTTTGTTGCCACTATCACCCCAAATGATTGCTTTGTTATAAAGGTGCTCATTCCTCTTCCATTGCCCTCATTGGTTACCTGCATACTACCTCTGAACTACTACTACTTCTACTGCTACACCTGTTCCACTACCCCCAAGAATCCACAGCTGACTACAGCTGAACCCCAGAGGGTGCACCGCAGAGGGACACTCCTGGAAATAAAGACTGACTTATTTTCATGGATACGGTTGGCAATGGCTTTTTAGCTGACCAGACACTTCAAAAAAGGGGTCAGCTTGTCAGTGGCCACCTCCTTTAACCTTTTATGTGACCTTGCAAGCTTAAACTCAAGCCAGAACAGAGACAGTTAAGAAAGTATGTTCACATCAAGCCAAGGCCGCTGTGAAATCCTCTCAGTCTGAGTAGTTTTCAGATTGTTCCACTTTGAGGTGCTTGTACTGCATTTACAAAGAAATGTGGGATATTATGGATATTTCATTTAACATGAAGGGTGAATTGTAACGTGCATGCAATGGACATTGTGGATTTTATTAACTCATGGAATGAGTTTCAGATTTCTCCTTCAAATACCCTCCTTGGATATGAAATGAGTTTTGAAAGAGACAAAGTCTTTTATCTGGACTCAATGGACTGCAGTTTTTAAGTGGACAGAGGAAGGCTCTGCCACCATCTTTCTACAACAGTCTTTGCAAGATTTTTGCTGTTTTTCTGACTCAAAGTGAAGCTCCTCCAATAGAACTGAAATTAAAATCACAATTGCGGATTTATGTGCACAATGACTATTGACATTACTCATCTGGTCTGAAACTATTACTACAGCTTGAAATGACTTATGACAAAGCACCTGAGGATGACTGCTTTGGCCAAAAGCACCTCCAAGCCCTTACGCAAATGAACTATTGAAACCATCCTGCCAGCCAACCAGCTTTCAGATTTCCATCCAAACATCTCAGCCACCTTTTGATTGGACCCTTGTTGCCTAGATACAGTACATGCAGTCGTGATTGGGCCATATCCAACCCAGTAAGGATCAGGTGTCAGTGGTACAGCGAATAAATGGATCTTTACCCAATGTTAAATTTCCTACAATTATTCAGAAATTTTGTCTCCAGTCAAAACAACAGTACTATAGTATTTGCTGGGAGACATGTTTGACATTTATGTTTCTTATACTGGTTACTGCAGTTTAATCAAAATTGTTCTAAAGGACTATCTATCTAATTTATTATTATTATTATTTTTTTTTTTACAAATCTTGTTATTTTGGTCAACTTTTACGTTGGCGTGAAAGAAATCTAATACAATTAATGTCTCCTTTTCCACAAAGTCAAATGACAAAATTTTAGCTATGACATTTAAACTGCAGTATTTCCACCAGATAACTGATTGTTTGATAGACTGCAACTACTGTTTACACTTGAAGGCAAGCTATATTCAGGAATAGATTCACATTATCAAATTACTTTGAATGGCACACCCTTAACAATGTGATGCCACCACTAGGCTTACATTTGAAAAAGACCCAGCACAGCAATTTCTATCATTCAAGTCCCTTTTTGTCCCACCTCCTGTTATTGTTCCACTTTTCCTCTGACCTGTCCTTAACCATTTATTTCTGTCCATGCTGTCAGTGTCTCACCGCTCCCATGTATCTTGGGTTGTTTTTATCTTCTTGTATTTCAGACACCAAAGGCTTTTGCAGCTCGTAAGATCTCTCTTAGCAGTAAGTGCACTCTCCTTACTCCTTTTTTTTCCCCAGCACTTGTTACTGATCACTATTAATAAATTTATGCCCAATTTTATCTACTTTAATAATCATGACATTTATATGGCCATTTGACATTTTGTGAATGTTTGGCAAGTTGGTTGATTAAATATGTACATGGTACATGGGTTGTGGCTCAGTTGATTGAGACTAATTTCAGAGATTTGCAATTGTTTCAAGCTTAACTTTTTAAAAGATGCAAGCCAAATATGCTAACGCTAAGTATTGCATGTCTCAAGGAAATTAATGACTTTTTCTGTTTCCCCCCAAACCCCACCCACCCTGACACACAATTCTAGGCAACAAATTGTCCCCAGTAAGTGCAGAGAGTGAGCAGGAGTCTGGGGCTGCAGGTGGCCGCAAAAGGAGGTGGGGATCGAGCACTGCTGTCACTGCAAAGAAACCTTCCATCAGCATCACTACAGACTCACTCAAGGTACTTCCATCCTTGCAGCATTGTAAGACAAACATAGATGCACTATTAGTCTTTTGCACCAGCTCTGTCTTCTGTGTTGAATGTAGCTGGCACATGCATCATCTATGTCCTTTGCCCTTAGTCTTTGATCCCAGACATCCGGCCGTGTCTTGGCCAGGAGGCAATCGTGGAGCTGCACCCGGAGGAAGCTGTCCTCTCTGGGATTGAGGATGAAGAGAGGGAACGTTCTGACCAGGACCTTCAGATCCGTCGCACTGTCACGCAGGTCAGGCTACAATTTACCTTTTTAATGAGCAAGAGAATAGTCTCTTCTGTGAAAATTTAACTGCTTTTCAGGAAAGGCTGATCTTAAATTCTTATGGAGAGTTCTTTGTATTGATGTCTTTTCCTTGCAGGTGGTGCACTCTGACAGCCAGGAGAATGGCCAGAAAGATGCGAAGAGGAGCAGACACGAGGAGTTGGAGGAAGAAGATCTACAGGGAGAAGAAGAAAAAACAAGGGTGCCTGAGGAAAAAATGGACACTTCATTCCATGAAGCAGTGGAAACACAATCACCTACACATACCAGCCATGATGTAGAAATCAACACTGGTAAGACATAATAATAATAATTTATATCTAGCTGGAGCCATCAAAATGAATTCCTTGAATGTAGTAATTTACCTTTTTTTTGTTTTGTTTTTTTGTTTTGATAACCACAGCAGCAAAAACATAATCTGCATGCTGTTTCACACTGAGCTCGTTTCTTTTCCCTTTCAGAAGTATAGGTAACAGATGATATTTGAAATGTGGTTATTTTTTTCAGTACATTATGTGTACTTCAATACTGACTTTATCCGTTGTATGTACAAGTGACCCCCAGCGATACCCTCATTCGACGCTCCATAAGCCAACAGAAAACTGGCGTGTCCATCACAATCGATGACCCTGTTCGCACAGCACGCCAGCCTTCACCACCTCGTGGAAAAGTCTCCAACATTGTTCATGTCTGCAACCTGGTGAGAGAGGACTTAATTTGAACCAAATTTTTTTTAACTCTTTGTCAAGCCTACTTTGACTCTGATGACTGAAGGTATGGTTTAATGGGGCTTTGATGTAATCCAATTTGAACTCAGTAAATTTAGACTTATTTAAAAGTACCTGCCACAATTGTTTTTAAATGGTAAAATTAAAAATCAGCACCGGCTAAAAGTGTTTCTACTGGAATAAACTTTGCGAGCCAGATTTAGAGATTGTTTAATAATTTTACCACTTCTACTGCTAATTTGCCTTAATTGAGACTGCTGAGACCTTTTTTTTAACCACTGAAATTACTTATATAGATGAAAAACTTCATAAAAAAAACGAGCATGTGATTTATTTAGTCTCCAGGCCTGTAACAGTATGACATCTCATGCAGTGGCTTCTGACACACACATAATTCTAGTTATAGTGTTGAATTTGTCAAGAAAAATCTAAATTGATTCCAGGATCATTCTTGAGTTCAGTTCAAGATTTTTTTTTATCACCGTTTATAAACCTCTGTATCTCCTGTAACAGCTGTTCATATAGTTTCATGGATTTCACTGCATCTTTTGTAGGCCTAACCAGTTCAGTTACTTTCTTAGGAATTTCACATAGATATTGTTTAAAATGTTTTAATCAGGTTAATGTTTTTAAATGCATTATGATTTCTATTAAGTTGCCATTTTTTTCCTCACAGTTATTGAACTGCTCTATATTTTGTTTAGGTGAGGCCTTTCACTTTGGGGCAGCTTAAGGAGCTACTCAGCCGAACTGGCACTCTGGTGGATGAGGGCTTCTGGATTGACAAAATCAAGTCTCACTGTTATGTCACTGTAAGTTACTACATGCATGTACCTTCTTTGATTGGGTTGTTGGTATGAGTTGGTTCTTCTACCCTATGGACAGCTACCTCTCTGTAATGGAGACATTGCCTTCTCCCTGTGTTTAGTACTCTAGTTCAGAGGAGGCTGTTGCCACACGGGAAGCTCTTCATGGAGTGAAGTGGCCTCAGAGTAACCCCAAAGTCCTTAGTGTGGATTTCTGTCAGCAAGATGAGGTAAGATATTTTTGTTGTCAGGCTCTTTTTTTCTCTTGAGTCTCTTATGTTAACATACCTTTGCTTTGTAGCTGGACTTCCACAAAGGCCTGGGTGCAGGTGACAGACCTGGTGCTGAGGAGCAGGGTCCTGGCCGTGGTCGAACATCAGGCGTGCCTTCCCTCCTCCCTGAGCGTGACCAGTGGGCTGAACGTGAGCGTGAAATGGAGCGTCGGGAGAGGGCCAGAGCAGAGCGGGAGTGGGATCGTGACAAGGTCAGAGAGTTTGGGAAACCTGGTGAAGAGAAGGAGGGAGGTCCCCGAAGATCACGCTCTCGTGAGAGACGACGTAAGGAGAGAGGAAAGAGCAAGGACAAGAAGACTGAAAAGAAGGGTAAGATGTGTGGTCATGGGTTTTCCTATATTTACATTAGAATTAGAGGAGACCTGTGCTTTATCTTATGTTTTCTTTGGCAGAGAAAGCAGCAGAGGATCCTCCGGCAAAGCTGCTTGATGATCTATTCCGCAAAACTAAAGCAGCTCCTTGTATATATTGGCTTCCACTTACAGAGGAACAGGTGAGAGACAGACAAGTTCATACTGTTTACTTGCTGCTTTTAATATCATAAATACTTAGTATATGACCCAGACATCTGATTCAAGTAGTCTTACTCTATATTTTCTTCCCTTCAGTTTGTTCAGCGAGAAGCTGCCAGAGCAGAGCGGATGAAGGAGCGTGAGAAACGGAGGAAGGAACAAGAGGAAGAGGAGGAGAAAAAAAGGGAAGAGGAACGCAAGGAGAGGATGAAACCTGGAGGTGGTGCAACTGGAGACCGGAGTGAGGGTGAGAAGGAGAAGGAGAAGGACAAGGACAGAGAAAGAGAGAGGGACAGAGACAGAGGTAGAGACAGAGACAGAGACAGAGAAAGGGAGAGGGAAAGGGAGAGGGAAAATGACAAACGCAGGGATGGCTACCGTAGGCCAGGGGGCAGCGGAGTAGGTGGGGGCCGGCGTTCACGTAGCCGCAGTGACCCACGAGAAAGACGGCGCTAATGGCAAGTCAACTGATGAACTGTCCGAGAGACCCTCTTCCATTTGCCTTTCACTACATGTACTTGGTTACAACTAAGACCCAACAGAGGACCAACTGATGTCGTCACCAACTCTCAAATTTTAACCTTTTTTAAAGCACAGCTACACCTACACAGTAATGCTTAAACGGGACCATGATTTTTTGCAGTGTTCTTTCCCAGAGTGCTGTACGTTTTGCTCCTGTCAAGGTTTTATATATTTTTTTCATACATTTGCCTTTTTTCCTTGGTCTTTGCTTTGACGGCATAGCAGTATGGCACACTGGGTAATTTTGATCAATTCCCCTAATGTTCCACACTTGCAACAAAGTGTAGGTGCCATTTATGATTTGCAATCAATTGCCATCGCCTCAGTGTTTTAACAGCTCTGCAGTTTGGATGAGGAATCCTTTTGTTGCTGCACTTAGTCCGAGGTTCTCCTTGCCAGTCCTGCCTAATGAGAAAACCCAGTCCAGAGGGCAGAGGCTTGCATAAATCTGAAAATATTGGAATATGTGTGTTTGGCATTTTGTACAGACAGAGAGTAATCAAAATCAAGTCTTTATATGAGGCAGCTCTGGGGTATATTTGGACAGATGTGGAATAACTACTAAGGCAGTGCAGCGCTTGTCTCTCCCTCAGTTCAGTTAGAGATGAGACAAGTCTCTGTGGGAGAGAATATACGTCTTTCGCACCTCTCAAGTTATGATCATGTTCTTATCATTGATTCTCTTTTCTCTTCCTCCAGTTCTCTTACCCTGTAGTGTTGATACAGGCCCAAGAGGGGAGGTTGCATTATTTCCTCACCAATGGTTTTAATATTGTTTTTTAATCGTTATTTTATCATTTATTACAAAGTTTGCGTTTGCTTTTTTTTTTTTTTTTTATTTCTTTGAGTACGCCTATCAGTGGTGAATGTACAAATAATAAAAATTGAAGTTTGAAATTATTGCGATGTTTGTTTTTCCATTCTGCCTGTTGATGAAATTAGCCCTAACCCTGTTTATTTTTTTTTCCTACTATTTTTTTATTTATCTCCTCTCTAGCAGCGTTGGTTAATTTCTTTGCATAGAGAGATGCTGAGTGTAGCGCTCAGGCTAACTACCCACTGTGAATATCAACTCAGTGGTTGCACTATGAATCCACAAGGTGTCAGTCACACCACATTGTGGATTAGCTCAGTCATGAAATTTGATTTTAGGCGCTCAAGAGAATATGTTGCCAACTTCCCTGGTGGCTATTCTGGCAGATGCCCTTTTCCCTCAGTGCTTGCTCAAAGCAGTGACCAGTGGCATTTTCTTGCATTTAACAGCTATCCTAATCTTGTGGTTTCCTTCATGTTGGAATTGTTTACCGTCTATTTCTGTGCTATCCACCCTTTTCTTCTTATAGTCTGTTGTTAATCATGCATTTTCTCTCTTCCCACTTCTGTTGCCTTGTTCCATCCCTTCAAGTCTTGACGTTCATCCTGCAGAGCTCAGCAGTGCTCCTATGTAATTACAGCCCTATGGTCGCTGAGCATAACATTTTTCTGCCCTGATGCAACTTGGTGTGTCTGGACTTTGCTAGGACCAGTGAATCCTTACCCCTGGCATCTGTCTGGTAGCGCAAGAACACATTTCTAGTTGGAATGAGAGTGCTTGACACTGTGTTTTCCATATTTAATGACAGTTTTATCCGCCATGATTAGGATTTGCAATGGGTAAGACAGGCATGTGAGCATGCATATGTGTCAAAGAATCCGGAATGGTTTGTGACGACAGTTGGCGGCTTTGAAGATAAGTTGAATTTGAGGGCAATGTGACTCTTACCAAATAGATAGTTGCTCTTATTGAATTTTAGGAGGATGCATATTTGGAAAGGGAGGGCAAAATAATAACTACCCATCAGTAAGCCATTGATTTTTAGGCAATTAGTTTTCAGACACAAATTTTTACCAGAGCCCAAATGTCAGAAGTCTGTGTATTACACTAAAGTAGGGGTTGGCAACCCGCAGCTCCGAAACTGCATGTAGCTCTTTTCATCCCTCTGACTCTGTGAATAAATAATGGCTATTTAAATAAATTTTATTCTATTTAGTTATATTTTTCAATGTAATACTTCTGATTCTGGAGATTTAGGTGATCTTGTGAAATTGAAATAAAATGTTTTTTAATATTTTGTCGATCAAAATGTGTCCCACCTTTTTTGCATCACCTGTTGCTGACAGGCTGTTGACTTGGGTAGTTCTGTTAGTTCATCAATGCATAAAACACATAGGTATAACTGTAATGAAACTAACTTGATTATAGTGGTCAAATAGGTTTTGTGGTTCCAGGTGGTTTTTATTTGGTGGGAATTGCGCCCAAAATGCTCAAGGTTGCCGACCCCTGCACTAAAACTTACCTAAGTGTTGTATGAAAAAGAGGTACACCTCTTTTTAAACACTTAAATTAGTCTTTTGAAGTTCAGACTGGATGAATTTTCCCGAGTTATATTGTACATATCAGGCCTTATGTTCAAAAGCCAGTCACTAATTCTTGGTGCTGGGTAGGTTTGATTTAGCTGAAAACAGCTCTGCACTTTAACAGGAAATCATGTTGATTGTAACACTAGGATTAAATAAATCCTTTATTTATTTATTTGTTTTTTTATTTCCTTTTGATCAAATTCTCATGAGAAGAAAAGTGAAAATTCGCGTGGTAGCTAACCCTAACATTGAGTCCTTTGCAAGAAATATGCTTAACCCTAGTAGGAAACTGGTTCATAATTAAGGATTTGGTGCTCATTCCTGAGAACAAAACTGTTAAACTAGACGTTTAACCAATGATTCCAGCTCTTTCTTCCCCAGAAAAACCCACCAGGACCATGAAAGTCCAACATGATGAATTTCCCTCAATTTTGACCCATCCTAACACTGTATCAGTTGTCTAAAACTTGTTAGTAATCCCATTTGATTTGTTAATAGTTAGAATGTGTCCATATAAGTGCCTAAAACGTGGCCTGAAAGTTTCTTTCAAATCTGCCACTAGGAGACACTACAAATGCAAAACAACAGGGTGTGGCATAACACAAATCAAATTGCAAATTAAAAACAGGTCATCCTGTTTCTGCAGACCTTTCAGGATATTTCTCATGACAATTTTTAACTAAGTTAATGTTATGAAATGAATTCTGTCCATCTGCCTGTAATCCACAGTAAAATTATTTATCACCTATTTCCAACATCGCTAAAATAACACGGACACTTAACCTACAGATCATGCAACACAGCCATGAGGTGTTAAACGCAGGTACTGAGATTTTTTGCTGATTACATTGAGATTAGTGTAATCTTCGCACAGTTATCTTTGTGCTCATGCAGGACAACAATGTGTTATTGCTGCAGGATAAAAAGAGTTCTCAGTTGGAGTAGGGAAGGCAGTTCAGGACCTACCCACTTCTGTCATGTGCCAGACTCAGAAAAGATCCATGAACCCAGCAAATCTAAAGTGAAGCAGCTGGACGGCCCCGTGTCCACAGATTTAGAGATGACTCAAAACAATGTTTGTACAGTTGTGGGTCTTTGACTGAACCGCTGCTGACAGTTGGGGGACCACCTGTGTCTGGTGCAGAGCTGAAGCTGGTGGTATAGGCCTTCATGACCTGCCAGTCAGCTGAGCAAGAACACTTATGATGAGGAGTAGGCAGTAAAAACCAAATGCTCTGTAAGCAGCCCCCCACCCAGCCACCCATGTCTCTACTTCGTCTCTTTTCAGTCCTCCTCAGTGTGACCGCATAGGCTTTTGTGTCCACTGCTCACCATAGAGGCCCTCAAAGCTCCGCTTACTAAGACAAACTCTGATGTGGCTTCTCTGGTCTCTGTGATTTTTCTCGTACTCTCTTCTAACTAGGAGTTTGTCTTGCTCCGTCTGTATCCCATTTGCTCATGGTTTCCCTTATTCTTGCTTTCCTTCTCGTATGCATGCTTGCTTTCCTGGATTTCCTTTTATTCTCCAGTGAAGGGAAGCTGGGCTGTGTCCTGAAAACATATGAGAAGAGTTAAGAGAGATGATAAAAGACGACGATATCTTGACAATCACTCCTAGCACTCCTTTAACTTCCCTTGATATATACACTCCCTCTCCTCTTTAAGCCCCCACCCCCACCTCTTCTTTGTGATGACATGTATGTGCCTATGGAAAACAGATGTGGCCTGTTGCAATGGAAGAGGCGTTGAGAGAAAGAGAAAAAGCATGCATGAACTTGTATGATACTTCATTAACAAGCTGCAGGAGAAGAATAAGGGTTTTGAAGATCTTGCTGCTTCTCTCTTGCGGTTCAGACAGTGACTGTAAATATATTCAGATGCCAGATGAATTCGTGGCCACTATCCTGTCTAGGCCTGCAGCAAAGCAAGGAGGTTTCCTTGCGGATATGGCAGGGTCAGGACGAGGGTAGCTGGGCTTTCAGAGCCTGAATCAGCATCTAGTATGACGGAGGGTTTTCCTGCAGACTTCAGAGACTTATTTAGGGTTTGACGGGGGAAAAAAAGCAAGCTAAGGAGGTTGAACTGTTGATTGTTTAACTTCCTTGCACCTGTATTTTTTCCCCCCACACAATACCGCTCTCTGACATTTGAAGAGACTGCTCCCACTGCACCACACCCAATTCCAAGGGCAGGCATTGTGTTAACAAAAAAAAAAAAAAACCTTGTAGCTTTGAACTGATAGCTCAAGTAGATTCAGCATTACGGGGGCAAAGACAGACAAAACTGCATGGCTAAGAAAACACAGAGCTGGCGAAATAGAGAAAACTGAGATTAGGACATCTGAGGTGCTTGAAAAATATATTGAACTAACGGGGAAAAAGTTATTTTCCATGCATAGCTCCATGTCTAGCTAAATGGAATATTAATATGCAGACATAACGGAAAAAGTTTTTGGTATTGATCCCCGTGCTTCAACTGGCTGTGTATACCACGAATAAACTGTGTGTAAGAAAAAGGGCAATTCCAGCAGCTGAGAAGTAGAGTGTACTTGTAGAGTCTATAGCACCTTGATTAAAAGTCAACATATTTATTGAAACCCCAACTAAGGCCTTACTGATCTCTTCACAGCATTGGCATTTCAGCAAGAAGCACACAGGTTAAATTAGTAACTTTCACAATGACTGCATTCCGTTATCTAACATCAGCAAGCTTCAGGATCCTGGTGTTGCACATGAGGGCAGACTGGTGTATGTTACTGTGGTACTGCCACTGAATACTGCAATGATTAAGAGACTACATTTTCCCTGCAGAGACATACGTACTTTACTCCCTGCATGGTTTCTTTGTTTTCTCTGTTTGATCTTATTGGGTCTAATTTTAATAGAACTTATAGGTTGCAGGGGAACCGTGCAAAAAATCCAAATTAAAACAGCACAAAATATGGACCTACTCATTAAATATTAGGAGGTGTACTCAAAAATCTAAGTGAAAGATGTAATAGTGTACATACACATATAAAAGAAGAACCATGCAAACATTCCTTTGTGACTGCTTTGAATATTTACTTGCCTGGGGGGGTGGCGGCAGACTAAAAAAACATTCAAATTATATACCTGGAAGTGGCTGGAGCAGAAGTTTGACCCAAGCAGTAAAATTGTAGGTTACATTTCTACATTAGGTTCAATATCCTGGTTTCTGTTGTCTCTCTCTGGTAAACATTCTGTTTTTGCTGTCTCTCGCGTGAATATTAAATTGATGGGTAGCCCTTTCAGAAGTGACAATTCAAAGAATGGTCAGAGGGTCATTTAAAAAATATTGTCCTTTTTTGGCCAGATGATTGTGGACATGCAAAACAAATTAGATAGCAGCCCTTATCCTGGAAAGCTTTGGTCACAAACAAAAGGCAGTGCCATACTTTGGTGGATGAGGACAACAGCAGGCTACCCTGCACATCCTATCCCTACATGGCTCTTTAGTTGTGTGAGAGAATGAGAAAACCGAAAAGGGCAAACCCTTCTGATCCCATGTGTTGTATCAGTGCTTGGTGCAGGATGTGGCAGAGGTTTAACTGATACAAATGAAAACCATGTGTAACCTATATAGCCACTTACCAGTACCCTTTAGAAATGTTGCTTTCCACTATCCCACATCCTTGTTACCAGGCAGAGCACAACACCAACTGTTCATCATTTTTATTTTATGGGAAGGCTACTCAGCCTTCTCTCTGAGGTTGGTCCTGCAATTACTGTATTATATTCGTTTTGGCCATTATGAGACACAATAGTCACGAGCAGGACTTCCCCTATTGGGAAGTTTCCATTCATCAGCCTGCAGGCTATACACTTCCAACTCAGACAGCCACAGGAAGTGTCCAGCGCAGACAAAGACAGACACATAAAAGGAACTTGCTAATGCTGTTTGAGAATTGAAGAATTGAAGAGAAGTGAACCAAGAGAGATAAAGTGTTGAGAATAATTGCACTTGACAGAGGGATATATGTTTGTATCTCAGCCCTCATAATCATAATAAGCACAAGTAGCAGTGTATCCAGGACTAGAAATGACCTTTTCATTTATCTGGGTGAAATGTTAGAGTGAGAAGAGCAGGCATGGCTGGGAGACGCTGGAACATGGTAGTGTAGTCCTTTGTTGGACTTGGTGTAAAGAAGTGAGTCATTTCACAGACAGCGAAGGAAAGCTCTCC
Source organism: Echeneis naucrates (assembly GCF_900963305.1). Taxonomy (NCBI): domain Eukaryota; kingdom Metazoa; phylum Chordata; class Actinopteri; order Carangiformes; family Echeneidae; genus Echeneis; species Echeneis naucrates. Next base: position 5,501,072 of record NC_042527.1, read on the forward strand.
AGTTACACACAGAGAAAGGAGAGGACTGTGGGGAGGAATTATGCTGAGGCGATTCTTTTTTTTTTTTTTTTTTTTTCACTCTGCAGAATCAGCTGGGGAAGACAGAAAACATCAAGTTGTGACCCGCAGCTTAATTTCTGACTTGTGTACACAAGTCACAGATGTGCAGAGCAAGGCTAACACTGTGCACACACACAGACACAAACACTGAATCCTATCAGTCTAATGATTCTTTCTTTGCATATCTTTTTTGCCGATGAGATATAGTTGAAAAGACAATTAAACACATCCAAACCAACTCCCCTCCCCCACTCGCTCATTGCCATGTCCTGCTGTTTGTCTGGCCCACATGATGCAGTTGGAATTCCAGATGTTGCTCATGGAATTTTGCTCCATCTCTGGTCTCCAAATGTGACTTAACTCTCCTCACTCCTCCTTGATCTCCTCCTCCTCCCCCCCGACAGCCCCCCCAGTAAAAAAAAAAAAAAAAAAAAATCCTCGTGACTTCTCTCCCCAGTTCCAGCTCTTCAAAACATTTCAGTGAAGTGGAGACAAATGGGCGCCCTAAATCTTGTCGGCACAATAGGAAAATACCGCATCATTTCAAATGCATAAAGTCCCATTGCAGTAATCATAACATATCATAGAGACGCTGACCCCCACCCACTCATCTTCACATTGGGTCTAACATTGTTCATTAGTGGGATCATTAAGGAGTGGGGAGACGCCTAGGTTTGTTGTTCTAACTTTTATTAGCTCATGGTGGATGGGAGTGTACACATACACAGTGAATAATGCACAAGTAAAAGAATTTATAGCAGCACAAAAGTTGCATGAGAGCATGTTTTGTGTTTCTATGCCCTGTAATCACCCACTCACTTCATGATGATATCTTAATTCTCTCTTTATCTAAATCCAAAATCCAAAACTTTCACCCTTGAGTTAAAGATGTTAAGACTTCATCATCCCACTCTGTGCAGAAGGATCCTTGGTCCCCATAGGTATGGAAATATAAGAACGCACACACTCTTTCTCCTACACTCTATAGTTGACATATGTTTTCCTGCTGTGCAGCAATGACTTTACACATCGTCTTCATCCCTGTTTCTACTTAAGCTTTGGATCCAGTCCGTGTTTTCCGACCCAGTTTCTGGTCTGCCAGTTTCCGAGCCCCAGTAACAAAGAGTGGTGCGGTTGGGGAGCAAGAAACCTGGAGGTCCAGGAAGACTGAGGAAGACCTGCTGCGGGAGTTATGTGATCAATATGAGTGGTAAAAGAGAAAAGTCTAGGTAAGAGTTGAATTATTTGGCAGTAGTTAGTAATAAGCCACTGGCATGAGCTGTTGAAGGTCCCTTATTTTATACTTTTCTGATTTTTTTTATTAGCAGACATGCTGTTATTATTGTAGCAGGCAAAAGCCTAGCTCAGTACAGAGCGACGTCTCTTAGGCACAGTTTGACATTCTTGATACATTCACAGTATATTTTGGACAGTTTATAGTCAAAAACAGACTGCATTTCTACCTTCTACAAGATGGGACCTTCAAGAGGAAGATGGAAGAAAGAGAAAGATGAAGTGAATGGTTTACAAAGTGAAAATCAAAGCACAGAAAGCCTTTTGAAATTACTTTATTTTGTAAGAAAAGCTTAAAATAAAAGAGTAACGACACACACACAATCTCAATAATAAAACTAGATCATTATCATTATTATCATCATCACTAGTATCATTATCATTGTTGTTAAACTGCTTATAACCCCTGACTAGTAATGTAGCACCATGATTTGCAAACTGTAAACAAGTACAATGACAAAAACGAGTCATTTTCAGATTGTCAATTTATTTTCATTTGAGATGGAGTCAAAGTAAAAAAAACAATCAAGTTTCAAGAATACATAACCCCCTTCCCCATTCACTTTCCCCACATATATAAAATTAAGGCCACTTTCAAAACTGTATGTCACTGTCCAGCAGGACTTTTTAATGACAATGTACAAAACACATTCTTTACACAGAAGACAACAACAATAATAGTAATAGTCATAATAATAATGACAACATCATTTATTATAATAATCGACACTAGACATTGATATAAAAAAGGAAAAGACACGGCTGCATTTATTGTTTTACTCGGATAGAAGTGTGTATCATGGTCTCATGTTTTGTTTCCCTTTTATGGTCCATACTGGCTCTTTACTGGAAGATTAAGAAACACAATGACTATGACTATGTCACTGTGGTTTCCAAATATCTGTGTTTATGGGATTGCGTGCAAGTTAACGGGGGGGGGGGCGAACAAATCACACTGTTTGCGTATGCAAAGGAACATGCTAGAATTGGCGTCTTGATGTTGCAGGTTGAAAGCGGAAATTCACAAGGACAGAAACACTGACCACTGACAAAAACTAAAAATAAGACATTGAAAAAGGCTAAAACAAACAGCAATGAGCTGGCGTCAGAAACTTTGAGGAGAGAGGCAGAGAGAAAAGGGAGAGAAAAGAAACTGTAAAACATTGAAGGAAGGAATGGTTGAGAGATAGAGCAAAGAATCTGGCAGTGGTAAAAGTATTTAAAAATGCAAGTCTGGCACACCTCCTGCTCGTTCTCCTCTCTTCACATCTCTCTCTCTACTCTCTGCTCTGTTATCTGCGTTTAACATTTCCTTCCACTTTTTTCTCTTCATCTCCCTGACTTTCCCTCCCTCCTCCCTTCCCTCCTCCTGCCTACACTTTGTCCAGTAAAGACCGTTGGCAGTAGAGGAGTCGGCGCGGGGTACCGTACCGACGGAAAAACACCAAGGCTGTCAGTGTCGCAATCACACACACTAAGAGGAACAGCGGCACCACTACTGCTGCCGCCCCAACTCCACCACTTGCCGCACCCTCCTCATCCACTTCAATAATGATCACCTCTGTATCTGTCTTCTCTCTTTCTTTCTCCTCATCTCTCTCCCTATCTGTAGTTCTGTCCTTATCTTCCCGTCCCTTCTCCTTCTCCTTCTCCTTCTCCTTCTCCTTCTCCTTGTCCTTATCCTTGTCGTGTCCACCTCCACCTCTGCCTCCATCTGTCTTGGGGTCTTCATTTGGACAGCCCATCCAGTCACGAAGTGCCGATTTGGGATATCCTGGCTCCACACGCATCATCTGGTTGTTGAACTTCCAGTACTTGTTGGCTTTGTAGAAGTAGGTGTATGCTGAGTAGTGGAAGAAAGGCACAAGAAACAAACCTGAGCTGAAAGAAACACTCCTCCAAGTAACAGTTCAAAATAAGAAGTGAAAAAAATGATCTAGGTGATGTTCCACACAGAACTTTCACCTTGATCTTTGCTCATAAAGGCTGCCTTGATGTTGTCAGGAACTCCTTGCCACACACTAACAGATTTCGGATAGCCAGCGTCAACAGATCGCGAGTCCTCGTTGAAGCGGTAATACCTGATATTAAATGAGAGGGGAAATGAAAGAGTAATAGCTGTGATCAATTAATGGTCACATCCAGAAAAAAACATGCACTTTGGTTATAAAGACTTGACAGACATGAGACTCTAAAAGGACAACAGTGACTTGATTTAACTTATTTTTAAAAACTCAAGCTCAAAACCGGAATTGAAACTTGAAACTTAACTTTTTGTTAAGGATTTGTCTTAATTAACCTGGGTCCTGTTCCAGAATCCCTACAGGACTTGAGATGTGTTTTTGACTGAATAAGACCTGACTTTGACTATCTTGGGATGTCTGATGGACATGACTCTGATTTTGAGTTTTTGGCTTGACTTCATGCTTCTTCTGACAGAAATGTTGGGCTACATTGATATACCCTTATAGACTTAAGACTTGACTTGAGACTTATTTCAATTAAACTTAGATCTGATTTCTCAAATGAGACTTGACTAGCTCTTCACCCCCAAAGCTGTGTGTGGTCTTGCTGAACTTAGCCAAGAGTTTGTTTCACAAGAGGCAGGACTTTTCCAATAACTCTGAAAAGATGAAGTACCCTCAAGTACTTTGTTTGTATAGGTGACTGTTTGCACTAAGATAATTACTGACTGCTGCATACAGCCCACCTTTTTTTTTTTTTTTTTTTATAACAATGACTATGGCTTAAATATAGGGAGGCAAAGAAAACTTTAAAGTTCCCTCAAGGTTTGTTTTCATGTTTAGATGAGAGGCAGGTTTAGTATTTCATTGGAAATGTAAGTTCGTGTGTTTGAACCTTATATGGCCAGCATTCAAATATACAGTAACTTTCAGTAAGGGTGACGCAAATGGATGTTCCTTGGAGTCACTCTTTTACAAACATCAGCAGTTACATCATAGTGTATCACACACGCACAACACAGATTACTAACTTGTTAGCTCTGAAGAAATATGTTTGTCCAGTCGGTGTGTAGTAGAGAGCAGCATCTATTCGATCTTTGGGAAGTCCGGTGCCCATTTCCCTCAGATTCTTCGGGTAACCAGAATCCAGAATAGATTCACTGAACACCCAGTACCTGTTCTCTGGTCAGACAGACAGGCACAGAACAAACACACACAAATGGAGAAACGTGAGGAATCTGCAAAAGTGTAAATGTTTCATTAGTATTATAAAATCAGACTTACCTTTAAAGAAAGCAAATTTCCCATCTTCCCTTTCAAATGCTGAATTAATGTGGGTGGGGAGCCCCCTCCAGAAGTGACCAATTGGCATGGGGTACCCATCTAGCACGTGGTTGTTACGTACTCGCCAGAACCATTTATCCTTAAAGAGGACAACAAAGACAATTTTCAAAACTGTTCAATAGCCAAAAAGTTTCATCAGAACCTCTGCTATATGGTGTTGGTTTACCTTGAACACAAACATTTCTCCTCTAAGGATGGCTATGGTGTCAAAATGTCCATCACAGATGTTGGGGCCAAAGCGAGGCTTGTCTGGTGAATACGTGGGATCTGGATTGTAAGGTGAACGGGGAGTTGCAGGAGGGGGCTGAGGACCCGATCCGGATCCTGTGTGAATAAGGACAGGTAATTTCTTTTTTTAAGCCCAACTTTGACTCTAGTTTTTAACACAGGCACATTCCAATGGAAATTCAGAATTTGGAAAATCTTATATACTACCTATCCTGCATCCAGAAAGTACACAGCATCTATTCTAACCATGTGTCAGACAATGGTATTTGTCGATAAATGAACGAACCATAAAGTTGCTGTATGCCTCTGCGGTCATCATCGGGAAGCTGGAAGTTTTCTGTGTCCATCCACTGGTAGAAAGGAGCCATTATTGCTGAAGGGTCATTGGAGTGCTCCAGACCCAGAGCATGGCCAAGTTCATGCACCGCAACAAGGAATATATCATTACCTGGGGGAAAAAAGGAGCCACAATCACAATGACATCATAATTATTATTATTATTTTTGCTAAATGAGAATAAAAAAGAAGACTTGAAATCGAAGTGGGTTTGTCTCATCATGAGACTCATTAGACAATGAATTATACAGAAAGAGGAGTAAATGCTACTGGTCCTCATTTTAAAGTGACTCAGAAGCATGCAATTACTCATAGATCAGGGCAGTTGTTTTTTGTTGTCATCAACAAACAGCTGACAGTGCAAAGCTGTGTGTTTAAACAATCTAGAAATAAATGCATCTCCATTTTTGCAGAATCATCAAACCCCCTCTCACCAGGTATTCACTCCCTCAAATGTTCTGACATTAGCCTGGACTTGTTGCTGACAGTGTTTTGCCATGACAAGCAAAACACTTCTGACACCCAAAATACAAAGTAACTTCAACATTTAAGCTTCCTCAGCAATCACAGGAGAAAAACAAATTCCTATTTATCAGTATGTCCGTTTCAACATATCCTTACCCAACAAATCCTGGTTTCCAGTTGTCCATGGTTCAGCAGAATCAAAGTGGGTGTCTCCACCGATGCCATTACCAGGGAAATAAGCGTGTGCCAGGAAGCCTCCCTCACCATCGAAAGGGCTGGCATCACCATGGAAACCCTCCGCAAAGAAGAGCATGATGTCGGCAAACTCTTCTACCTTGTCCCTTATGTAATGGTAGGGGATTTCCCGGAAACGGAGAGGGGTGACACTCTCCCAAACCTTGAAGGCCTTCCTGATGGCCTCATGGGTCTCATACTCACCCACTTTTGGGGTGTAGTTCTGTATACTGAAGAACGTTTGAGAAAAAGGGAAGGTTACGAAAAGGAGTTATTCGATCATTCTTGGAAAATCTTTCCAGTTGTTCAGTAGCAGGATTTTCTCACTTTAGCACACATTGCCAAGATAAAATTAAGTAAACTAAGAATAAAAAAGTCTCTGAATATGCGTCACATGAAGTAACATTGTTGGCATACGAGAAAGTGATATCTCTCTTCTCCCATTTCAGGCCCTGGATGGCATATCGCTTCCTCCTCAGATTGCTCTTTAGCTCAGCACCAAACTTATCTGGCACTCCACAGCGTGCCCGCCTCATGGCCCTGCAGGACACAAAACGTAACTCTGCTCAAAACAAGGGAAAAAAATGGCAGTTTTTGGTAAGTTTGAGTCGCGGTCCACGCTGACTCTGACTATTTGATTGTTCTCACGCGACTGTCTTTTCATCAATGGTGCCAGTGATGTTGAGGCCGTAGAACCTCTGCATGGCAGCGATGGCTGAGGAGATAGAGTGAGGGGAGCGGAGGGCGTGAGTCCTCAGGTCCCCCGGGGGCAGGTAACCATACTGCTGAAGCCATGACTGCAGGGAAAAGCAAAAAAAAAAAAGGAGAAGCGTTGGCAAATGAAACAACAGGAAACTCCAGATTTTGTTGAAAAGGGAGTTTAAAGTTTGATACAGCCACAACAACACTTCTAACGTCAAATGATTTTTTGTTTAGTAAACTACTTGCTATGATTTTGATCATCAAATGCTGTGACTCTAAGATCAGAATGTTTTTATGTGCTTGCAGCGAAAACACATTTCCCAATACAGCAAAAATAAGCTCTTAAAATGTCTTTCTGTGTTTTGGTTTCTTGTAGCCAGGAGGAACAACATCAATTTCAAGCACCTGGCATTTCTCCATGTAATGACTAAACACAAAAGCTATTCAACCATCAACATTCTGCTCTCAAGCAAGGACCGTAGTCAATTGAAACTCAGGTCAACATGTAGGATCACTGCCAAATTTAAGCCCCTAAAACAACTTCAAACAAAGGCAGTTGAGGTTTCAATAAAACCAGAAACTGGAGGAGGAGGAGGTACCCCCACACCCCCATCCCCTAAAAGAGTTAAAGATTACCTTCAGAGTCTACTGAAGTTGTTCTGTAGTTTCTTATTAATGCTTCAGTGTAGATTGTGAGTCATTGAGTTTATACACGATGAAAGCATTTGTTTAAACCATTCGGAGCCCATATTATGTTGACCACTGAGTTCTTCGGTGATCCAGATCCCTCAGTCTCTGCCATGATTGACCTTACTTTCCCCTGGAAACCCATTTCGCTGCGGTGCTGGTTTTGACAACTGGGATAGTGCCAGCAGCTTCGCACCGCACCTCTCCCACACAACTTCTCCTTAAACCCTTTGCCTCTCAAACTTGAGCTGAAACCTAGTACTGAGTCTGTTGTGAGGCCAGTGAAAACCAAGACCACTTTGATATTTTGCTGTGCAAAGTCACTTTGTGAGCTTGTAATGCACTTTTAGGATGTGTTTTATTGTTTGGCAGTGGTGTGAACCAGTCTGATGAAGATTACAGGTCAAAAATGAGTAACTTTTTTGGGGATTGATGTTTTCCCTTCCATAGTTGGAATTGATGTGGTCTATTACAATTAGTCTTTCGATGATATGGTTATGAATAGCTGCATGTGCTATGAAGCAGATTGCAAGAGAAGAGTTGAAGATAGGGAGTGTCCCAGGGTGAGACTCAGGCCTTGGGCAACCTTTGCCAACATCTCCAGTCAAGCAGCGGCGTCGGTCAGTAATTTAACTGGGAATTTCATCGTAGTTGCATCCAAACCTCAAAGACAAATTCTTCCCCCCATGTCAATGTCTCTGTCTTCGCCTTGTCACTCCTCCCCTTCTCCCTCATCCCTCTCTTATGGAAAACCCAGAGACTTGAGGGTAAATACTTATGAACAGCCACACCCAGAGCCACTCGATTATTGCTGTCTATCTGTTGCTAATAGTTTTTTAAATGTAAGTATATAAACACATGTACTGCCTTTTTCCACTGAAAATTATCAGCCGAATGCAAATGTCAATATAATGCACCCATAGAGCCTCTAAATGTGTGCAGGACTTTACATGCAACATTATAGTTGCATGTAAAGTCCTGATGATTATTCGCCTTGTCCTTAAACTTGGACAGTTGTGAATGACCCCCGAAGGTCTAATCTCTCCCACTCTGTCTTTAGGAGACATTGAGGTCTCAGTGTTTAGACTTCATCCCTGAATGAGCCCTTTCTGGTTCTGACTCACTCGCACAGCTCCAGTGGACACATAAAGACTCACTGTTAGAGCACATCCACAGAGGCGTTCGTGGAGGGAAACTTGGAGGTAAGTTACATCTACACGTTGTAATTAAGAGTCATAATGAGGTGACTGGAGTTTGTGAGCCGACTAATAATTATTAATGTCCGTTTCTCTTTCCCTAAGTTAAAATTTCAGTAGAACTTGATGTGTTTACTGTGAAAATAAGAAAAGTGGTGTTAAAGGCCTGATTTCACTGAAACTTTACTTTTTTCCCTTTCACACATTTACTTCTCTAATGCACAAAATCCCTGCTTTGCCCCCAGCTCAGTCAAAAGGCTGTTGTTAAGTAACATCAAACGCCTGTTTTAGCTGGAGGACCTCCACATCTCCTTCAGGAGTCCCTCAGGTGACTTGACAAAGTCTTATTCACCGTCACACATGACTATTTTTGACCACACTAATGGGCTGAGTGACTAAAGCAGCAGCAGCAGCAGGAAGAGGAAATGGTCACTATTTACAGTGGAATGAGAAAAGACAGGCCGAGCTACTACAAGCTTTTAATGTAGACCATTGGTTTGTCAGTTGTACCCTCACAACCCTGTCAGGGCCATTACTTTGTATGTTTAAGCCATTATTCAAACGTTTATCCTTTACATACAGCATAATATCAAATGCTTATCCATCACTCTGTTTCCCTGCTGACTGTTTTCCCAGCACGCTGAAAAGCATGTTGCCATGATGATATATATATTTTTTTCAAGTTACTTAGTCATATTTATATTTATTTATTTATTTTTAAATAAATGAGCAATGATCTTATCAGATATCTTCTGACAGCTGCCCGTGTAACATGTCCTTTGTAGCAAGGTGGTACCACTGCTTGGGAATCACAGAAAAACCTGCTGTTTGGAAGCCTTTTAGCCTGAAAGCCCATTTTGTCTTTGCTTTTGGACGGTGCACAGACTCAGAGTGAAGGGACTTTCAGTGAGTCAAAACTAAGATTCAAGGGTCAAGGGCGCTGCTTGCGGTGTGAGTTTATTGTTTAGTGGAAGAGCTACAAGGATCAAACGGCAGTTGCCATGGATGTCAGTGGGCAGAGTGCTCATTTCACATAGGATGAGAAAAGGAGAAGGAGGGATTGCATTTCAGAAAAGAAAGTCAGTTGTTCCGTTTGGCGAGGGCCAATGGAAAGAAACTTTGGTCAACAGTGATGGGAGTCAAACTGATGCATGCTGGGTATACAACACACACATGCAAAGCTCCTCATTACGCATCTATTCACTCAGTCCAGAAAGCTGCATTATAATCTCAGATGATTCATAAACATATGAAATTATAGCTCCCGTTCACTTGTAACAGCCAGTTATTGGCTGTTAGCATGTGATTTTGTGTGGTTGTGTGTCAAGGACTTTTTGTGTGTGTGTGTGTGTGTGTGTGTGTGTGTGTGTGTGCGCGTGTGTGTCGGTAGAGAGGAATCAAATGCTGTTCCTTTCGGAAGGGTCCCCCTGGCTCCTCAACTCAACTTAGAAACCTTATCCAGAGTGTGTGTGTTCATGTAATCCCCAGCTGCTGTCTATTAAAACAGGCCCTCTGTGGCCAACAATAAGACCTGGTGACACAAGAGTGGAAAAACACACATCTCTGCCAGCATCATTTGAGTAATAAGTCATTTCTTAGCAAATCACGATGACACGATTTTGTCTTTGGAGAAAAAGAAAAGGCTTCCTGAAATTTAGCTCATTTCTGTCTTTCTTTATGACAGGGGTGAGGTAATGACTCTATACTGCCATATTTCCTGTAACACCTCCTGTCTGTCCTCATGGAGGCTGCCCTCAGGCCACCCACTGATGACCATCAGGATGTGGCTTTGTTTAAAGACTGCGCACCCTTCCTTCCTTGGTTTCTTTCCTACCTCCTTCTCCCAAAGGACTCGTCAAACAACAAGATGGGACAAAACTGCTAAGTCACGAGTTTAACCAATGAAATTGATCTTACTTTTGCAAAGAGCAGAATAGACATAGTTACACAGGATGTGTGCATGACAGCTATGATTCACACTCTGCCCTATTCAACTGGTAATTCCTTCAATTTCCGCCTGGTCTTTTCTCAGATGGCATCATTCCTGTTGCCACAATGCCTTCCTTTCTCAGCATCAACAGCCTTTTCACTGTCCCCCCTGTCTCGCCTTCCTAATCTCAATTCATGTCCATCTATCTTTCTTTGTAGTGAATGATCTCAGCTTGTAGCAATTCCTCTCTGGCTATCATAAAAAATCTGTGGCCACACGAGAAAGGATGTGTGCGCATGTTATTGCCAGGTGGCTGCTGACACATTGAGGTGTTATGGCAGTCCCACAAAAAACACCGGATCCAGTCTCTGCCACAGTAGACAGGAAGGGACCTCTGCATTCCCACAGCAACCAACTGTTTTTCTCACCATCTCAGACCCATTGACCGCCAAACAACCTCCCACCTAATCAAATGTAGATTTAACAGGAGCACAAAAATCCTCCTCAGTGGTGGAGATGTGCACTGTTCCTGGCCACTTTTAGGAGGCAACATATTAGACCACAAACCTCTGCTGTCAGAATGGACAAAATAAAGACGAAGTCATCGTAAAACAGAGGAGGTGAAATGTCTCAATAACATTCATTTAACATAATCTCTCTATATGGCTCCTTTTTCTACCTCTACTGAAACTTTCCAATTCAGTTTTCAGTTTTTCTTACAGCCTATAGTCTTCTCCAATGTTGTCAGACATCTTCATGCACATTTGTTGGGTCCTTGTAGTTGAATGTTGATGCAGTTGTGTAGCAAGACTGTCTTTTTTATGTGACTCAAACCATTTACATCACAAGTAACTCCTTGCTCGCCTGCGTGCTTCAGTTTCTACATTCAATTTGTGGTTTTTAGCTGTTATGCACAGGAGCAGCCAACTTCTTTATTCTTCTGCTTCATACATATATATAGGTTAGCCTTTGTTTAAACAGCTACAGCTGTCTAAATTGTTCTCCAGTAAAGCCTAGAAATGGTGTAGCTTTGAACTTGTGGTGGAGGAGCAACAAAAAGGATTCAGGGCTTTAGATCAAGCCATTTTATTTGTTGTTCTAATACGAATTATGTTTAAGTGATTCTCTGCTCAAAAAGATACGTTTTGGTAAGTGACTATTACCAGCAGCCACAATCTATATAATGAAATGCCTCTGAGATCCAGTATGTAATTTCACATATATATATATATATATATATATATATATATATATATATATATATATATATATAAATAAAGGAAGAGTATTACTGATGTATGCACATTTTTACCAGCATCTCAAAATGTGGGGATTCTATGATTGTCATGTAGTCTTAGTTTGTTTAGTGTGATATAAATACAATGGGAGGTTCCAGTCATGTGTTTTGAATCGTGGTGATGAGATGACTTTTGTGTTTACATTTTGCAGATCGGGACTTTAAGTTGACACACTAATGTAGGTCAGTGGAGTTAGCTCAGCTTTCTTCCACTGGCACAGCTGGAAATATCATTCCATAGTCATGATTATGGAGACATTTGGCGCCACCGTGCAATCTAACAAAATCAGTTAGGCCTCCAAGCTCCGACAGACACAGACACACACATAAATGAAGTTTCTTGCCTGTACATGCACAGCCAGAGCATTTACTAATGATGCTCCAGGAGTAGGTGTGCGGGGGGGATCATAGCAAAGTTACCTCCTGCACCATTAACACAGAACCTCCTAACACTGTGCTGGCCGTGGGACTGGAGGATTTGCTGATGCTGCGGACCAAAAAGGTCCAAAAGAAAATTCAAGTCGAACATGAAAGTAAGATAAGAACAGACCAGAGCAAAACAATCTTGAAATGTTAAGTGATCTTTAACACTAGTCCTGGTGCTTCTTCTCTGTGGATCATTGACAGTCTTTAATGTAGAGAACTGCAGTTCAAACTGTGGTGAGTTTTCTTCCACAGCTGCCCGTGGCTGAGATGCTATAGAACTTCTCAGATTGTAAAATCCACCTCACCCGAATCTGCTGAGCCATAACTCAGGACAGATGTCGACAATTACATCTACCCATCCCTCTGAATATATCTGTGCCCTCAACTCTCAACCTCCCCCCGACCCCCACCCCACCCCCGAGTACCACAAAAATTGCCTCTGTCTCTGCCCTGACCACAATACAAGCTCATGCATTTCTCTTCATTTTCTTTTTCTCTCGCTCCCCTGCTACTGCCCTATCAGCATTTTTCAGTGTTTTCATGAGCACTATCATCATTATGGGCCACTTCCTCTAACCCAGGGTCAAATCCCTTCCGATGTTCCTGTGACAACACACCACAAATTCCAAAAAGCTGGGGCGCTGTATAAAATGTAAATAAAAAAATAGATTGCAATCGAGTAAATCACATAAACCAATATATTTTTCACAACAGCATATAGATGACATATCCAATGTTTAAACTGAGCAGCTATTCGTCTCAAAAAGTTGGGATGAGGGCAACAAAGAGCAAAAAAGTGTCTCTCCAAAACCGGAACAATTTCAGAATGATGTTCCTCATTGTCAACACTTCCATAAGTCATTGTGTGTGAACGCATCCCGTCGTGCCGTCCACAAATGCAGCTTCACGTTTTATCATGCGAAGAAGTCGTCTTACGTAAGCATGATCCAGAAACACTGCTGTTTTCCCTGGGCCAAAGCTCTTTTAAAATGGACTGAGCTGCAGTGGAACACTGTTATGTCGTCAGCGTGATCAAAATGTGGAATTCTTTTTGAAAACCATAGACGCTGTGTCCTCTAGAGTAAAATGGACATGGGACATCCACCGTGTTACTAGCGCTCGGTTCAAAAGCCTGCATCTATGCCTATGGCATCGGCGGCTGACATCTGGAAAGGTTCCATCTATGCGTAAAGGTAAGAACAGCTTAAAGCAACATATGCTCCCATCCAGATGTGTCTGTTTCCAGGAAGGCCTTGTACATTTACAATAACACAGTGTTCATCTATATACTGTATCTACAGTATGACTGTAATCAAAGAGCACAGGTGCTGAACTGGCCTGCCTGCAGTCAAAACCCTTGACTCATCACGAAACCAAAAATATGACCAAGACCCAGGACTGTTGAGCAACTAGAATCCTGTCACGTAATCATGGGACAGTCCAGCAGAGTCCAGCATCTGGTCTCTAGTTAAACATGGCCCAGTCCCAACCTTTTTCAGACCTGCCATCAAAGTCAAAATGAGTTAGTATTTGTAATGAAATCGTAAAATTAGTCAGTTTAAACATTTAATTTGTTTGCATATGTTTTATTGAGAAAAATATGTTTGTGTGTGTATGATTTGCTAATCATTGCATTCTGTTTTTATTTACACTCATGATAGTTTCCCAACTTCTTGGAATTGGAACTGGAATTGGGTTTGTAGAAATCTAGTCAGGATAAAGGTTGCCTGGGCATGGAACAAAGGTACTTCATTATGAGCTTGATCACGAAGCAAATAATAATAATTGCATTAATTGATTGCAAAGTTCGTCCAGTCTAACATGGATGTAAATAAATGATCCCAGCTTTATCATGTCTCACAAACTAACTCCTATATCTTTATTACAGGGTCGTTTATGTTGCTGTATTGTTCAGGTCTGCCTTGATTTAACTAGATGTAATCACCTAGCTGGCTTTTCAGCTTGAGGTCTGGATTGATTTATCAGTCTTAGCTTCTTGTGATCTTTGTGTTGTTGCCTCCTGTGTGGTGGTTTTTCCTCACCTCTGGGTTGACCTGTCGCTCAGTGGCTCCCTGTGCGCTCAGCTCCCATCCCACCGCCAGCAGCAGCAGGAGGACGAGGGACTTCAGCTCCAGCGCCATCACTTCGCTCTCCAAAGGAAAAATAATAATAATAAATGATCAAAAAACGATCACAGCTCCTGGAACACTTCTTCGATCTCCCTCCTCCTTATTTGTCAAAACATCAGGCTGTCTGTGAAAACCTCTCCTATAGACAAAAGTCCAGGCGCAAAGCGCGAAAAAAAAAAAAAAAAAGTTTCCTTGAGATGGACGGCAGTGGGTGTCTGCTGGTTGATGTTTGACTTTACTGAAACCACGGCAGATACTTGTCAAGGCTGGACATTGTTCTCGCCTTTCGGTGAATTTGAGCCAGCTGATTTGGTTACTGGAGGCAGGAAGTCGGACTCTGGCTGTTTTAGGTCCAGATGCGGCTCGCGCTTTGCTCCAGATGTTGCAGCCGGCTTTGTTCTCTTGAAGCAGTCTTCACTCCTCGCTGTCCCGTCTGTCCTATCGGCTTATTGTGATCCCCTCTCTCACTGCTGCAGACGTGGTAGTTTGATACCCCTCGGAGACATTTAGCTGGAAAGTAGAGGGTTGTAAAGCTCCCCCTCCTGGATCAGCCCGCCCCCTGACATGGAGGGCTGGAATCAACTTGGTGACCTTGGCACAGGGCTCGGAGCGGCTGCCCCACGGCCTCAGGCAGCCATGCTTTATGCATGAAGCTGTATTTACGGGGAGGGTACACACACTGCACTGCGTGATCAATTGTGACACTGATCATGCAGCAAAAATGATCATGAATATACATTTGAAGTTTCTATAGGAATTTTACCATGTGGTCATTTTTGTTAATCTATCAGTGGAGTTCGGGTTAAGGGGAGAGGGAAACTGCGCCCTCTAACGTTTGCATTGCAGGTATTTAAATAATAAATGAAATGAACTCTTGCTGCCATGCCTTAAACTGGCTTTGTATTTTGTCTGCTGCTCTCTGCTTTTTTACTTTACTCTCCAGCTTTAGAAAGAAGCGGCGAGTCGTGTTCAGATCACTACTAAAGACTACAGTGCAGATCAGACGCACATATCTATTTGCATAGTGTCGTGTGTTCACGGTACTGACAGCTATAGATCTCATGTCCCAAAAGTTACATACTGCAGCCATGTTGCTGAACTGCTGTAGGTGC
The DNA here is from genome assembly GCF_900963305.1 of Echeneis naucrates. Lineage (NCBI taxonomy): Eukaryota > Metazoa > Chordata > Actinopteri > Carangiformes > Echeneidae > Echeneis > Echeneis naucrates. The sequence goes on from NC_042527.1 coordinate 5,516,475, forward strand.
ACGATTACGGTAAAAATCTGGACTCTGTTCTGTCATCTTGTTCTCTTAGTTCAGCGAGAAAGGGTCAATAACATCTTCTCTAAGGTTTCATGGGTAGCTCAGACAAAATACAAAAGTTTACAAGCATCTGTAAATGTTGTCTTAGTACACAAATAATCCAGTCCAGCACTTACAACATATTTTGTTGTAAGTGTATTGAACTCCCTTAAACAAGTGTGAGCGAGCAATCATTTCTTTCCAAATCGTTTTTTTTTTTAATACAGATATACTGAATGTACAGCTTACAACAAACAGACATTGATTTCTCATATATATATTACCTTAAAGTTTTAGTAACTTTAGTAATTGAAAATAATGTTGCAGATGATACATTTGGACCAAACAACAATCAATATATTCACATAGCTGAAGGTCAAATGTCACAGAAAAGTCCATGTGCTCACTGGATTCACAAACACTGCAGTTGTGCTTCTGGTTTGACAGGACGATATAGGAAGAAATAAACCACAATGACATCAGCAAGTAGTTTATCTGAATCACAGGATAGGGGAGAAAAAAAACCCAATACAATTCCCTACAGAAGAACATTCATATTGTTGGCCTGCTTCCCTCTTGCTAATCAGTAATTAGCTAATATCTTCCTTTGTATCAGTTCTCTCTGTAACCAAAGTGAGGGAGGGAAGAACCTGGGTTGAAAACATTTGCAAAGATTTTGTTGTTGTTTTTTTTTTTTGGTTATCTTCAGCCTCCTTTGGTGCCATTTGGATCAGATTTGGTACATGGCACAACACATCAGAACCAAAATGTTTGCATAAAATTATTGAAAACTATTCTTTTAGTATTCCCTCTGGTGACTCACTGATAAGCATCCAAAGTGTTCAAATGTAGTTAACTATAGGCTATTGGGCCTGGTGGTAGGCTCAAACCATTTGTGTGAAATATTTGGCTGAGGTCTGTTATGAAACACTGATACAACAGGAACACTCTTCTTCATTTCCAAACACAGATAATGCTTTATGTTAGACTGTGCTTCAATCTATTCAGACCTTCAGCCAGACAAAGGTAGTGTCACTTTTTTACGAAATCCAGCAAAACTGGACTCGCTTTGTTACACCTTGAATATTTTCATTTTTATTTTTACAATAGCAGTCTCTCTTTTTTAACACAATACCAAACTGATTGACTCACAACTTTCACATATTACAAACATATTACTCTGACTATCAAACTGACGGGCTACTTGAAATGTGTTAAGGAAGCAGTACTACACAAAAATTCATACATTTTCACCTAAGGGTAAACATTGATTGAAAACACCAAAACATCCAGCCAATTACGCTGTGAAGACTTGAGATATAACCCCTTCACTTGACTCCTCTCTGACTTCAGAACCTCTTGGATCTGTCTGAGATCGAGCAGGAGATTTTGCTGATTCATTCCCCCCTTGGGGACCAGCGGTCGGGTCATCACTTGGCTCGTTGCTGGTGTTAAGGAAGGCTTGGTACTGGTTCCAGAAGCCCACTGAGCTCCTGGTAGCAGGAATGTTCAAGGAAGTCATGGATGTGGAAGAAGGCAGTTGATCAGTGGAAGCACGACTACTCCGAGCTGATGGACGTGATGTTTTTGTTACGACGCCATGGTGTTTCATGTGCCCCTGAAGATCAACAGAATGAAAAGGTATTTCATCTGTAATCGCCATGGTGATTGTAGTTGGAGGCTAAGATTTAGGCAAGGTGTAACTCAGAAAACAACCTACTTTTATTATTATTATTATTTATTACAAAATAATTGAATTTAATTGAATTAGTTCTCAATTACTGACACACTACTCTGCTAACACCGTAAAATATCAAATGAAAAATGATTTGTTCTGCAACAATTACAAACAATTACAAATATATTCACACATTGAATTATTTTTATGCCACATTACATTATTATATTTTTGTGCTCACCTTCAGTCCACTGCGACTAGCATACTCTTTTCCACATTCAGCACAGCAATACGTCTTCTTCTCGGGACGAGACAGTGGAGATGGCAGGGTTGGGGCGAGGCTGATGGGGACAGAGGTGTCCACTGGATCACTTGGACCCGATTCACTAATCTTACCGCATTCCACTCGTTCTTCCCTCCGATAGGAACTAAAATGAAAGCTCTGGCGTGTCTCCCTTACAAAAGTGGCAGTTTTGTCTGATGTACTGGTATTTTCTTCCGTCTCCAAAAGGGATGCCTTTTTGGGATCGTTTTCAGGCACAGTTGCTGGGTCTTCCTTTGGTGTTGCTGGTAGAGGAGACGGAGCTTTGTCCTCTTCCATGGGTTCTGCTGATTGGGGCCTTGGGGAAATGGAGTCTGATTCCATGTTTGTTGTTGCATTCACATCTGGAACATCTTGACTCAGGGTGGGATGAGAGGAGTTACTAGGACCGGTGTAAACAAGGGGCACATCAAGGGCAGGTGTGCTTTGCAAGTCCTCCAGGTTTGAGCTGGAGCCAAGAAAGGTATCAGAGGAGGTAGATGCTTCATCCTCTCCACAGTCCAACATCATAGGTTTAGGTGACACTGCGGTTTTGTTAACAATGGCAGAAACTGGTGAGGAGGGGGATTTCGGCAGATGGACATCAGTGGTGACTTGTCCAACTTGGTTCTCTTCGTTAACTGCTGAACTTGGATCTGTCTGCTGGGACCCTGGCAATGGGGCACTAACACAAAGGACTGGTGGGTCTGCGCTGTCTGGTGGTGGAGTTTGTGTGGCAAGATTCATGAAGGGGTCAGGACTAAGGTCAGAGGGGGGAATGAGGTCTGGGCTGCAGGATGCAGACTTGCTGGAATTTTTGCTCAAATCGACTGATTTCATACTGCTAGAAGCAGGGACAACTGCTGGAGGTTGAAATTGGGAGCTTGGCGTTGGGCTCTTGGAGTGGCCGGCTACAGGTGTTTTACTAGAGGCAACATTTGGGTCAGACACCTGGGACTGAGATTGTAACAAAGACTTGACATTAGATTCAGCGGGTAATTCATGTGCAGACTCCTCTGTGCCATTTGGCGGCAACTGTCCACCAAGGTGCATACGGATGTGATGCTGGAGCACTAAAGCATTAGTGAACTTACGCTGACAGAGTGGGCAAGAGTTCTGAATACGTGCATTTGGCAGGCGGGCATGATGGGTGGCCATATGTGATCGCAGGCTGCCTTTGGTAGAGAAGGATCGCCCACATATCTTACATGGGAAAGGACGTTCTCCAAGATGCGTTGCCTGGTGCAGACGCAGTGCTCTGGGACAGCTCAGTACCCGTAGACACACCCCACACTGATTGGTTGCTAGGTTAGCAGCTGGACCTGTGATGTTCAGTGATGGTAATGTGCCCCCCCCCATGGCACTTGCTCCATTTGTGCTCATGCCTAGGGCAGCAATCATCTCATGCGTGAAGTTTGAAACAGAAGTGGTGACAAGAGTAGAAGATGGCGGGGATGCCATGACATAGGTAGCAGAAGTGCTGGCATTTGTGAAACGATTGCTTGCTGAGCTTGCAGAGGAGGTAGTGTTATTGCTAGATAACATCTCCAGCATAGAGGTGGAACTAGTGGAAGAAGAAGTCCATGAAGAAGAGGAATGTAGGGGGACCTTTTCTAGCTTTTCCACCAACTTCTGCAACTTGGAGGTTTCAGATGTTGGAGTGGAGGAAGCCAGGGAGGATTGAGTGGCAGTGGTTGGTCCTGAGACTTTGGGAAAGGAGGAGAATGGAAAGGACAGCTGAGAATGGCTGGAAGAACCAAGTTGGAGAGAGCCAGCAGTAGAGGGTAGTGGGGTTCGTAGCAAGCCCAAAGGTGGATGATTATGGAGGGATGAGTGTGCAGCAGGGGTAGAGGAAGAAGTGGAGACGGATGGAAAAAGGAACTTGGGCAGGTGGGCTAGCTGGGAGTAAGCTGCGGGAGAAAGCATTGGGGCATGAGGGGGGGTGTTCTCATCAAAATGCTGCTGCTTGGCACCCTTAAATAATCCTGTGATGGTGGAGGACGAGGACAAAGAAGGGTTTGAGAGGAGGGAGGTAGCTAGAGAAGAGGTGGAGGCAGAAGAGGAGGAGGATGAGTGGGATGAACCAGAGGCAATAGAGGCTGCGGCAGCTACAGCTGCAGCCCTATTCAGCTGTAGGAGAGAGTGGGAAATCAATGCTAGATCCACAGTAGGGGGCAGCGGTAGGGTGGAAGGGGTAGATCCTCCAGGAGACCCCAGAGAAAAGCCAGTACTAGAGCCACTAACTTCCAAATTATCACCACATGTTTCATGCTCAGGCCTGCTTTTCCGCTTCTTCTGAATCATACTGATGTTACTACTGCTGCTGCTGCTGCTGCTGCTAATGGTCTGGCCCAGATCTGATCCTCCAGTGACCCCCAATGCGACCCCAAACAAAGATGGTGGCAGGAGAGAAAGTGAGAGCTCTGGGTTTTGCTCACGGTGGCGTAAGAAATGTACCTTCAGGTTGCCTCGTGTGGTGAAACGACTGAGACACACTGGACACTGGTAGGGTCGTTCCCCAGTATGTGAGCGCAGATGTATTTGCAGGGCAGAGTCACTGCTGAACATTTTTCCACAAAAGCGGCAGGCGTGGTGGAGGCGCCCAGTAGTGGCAGAGCTGGGTAAAGGAGAAGAGTCTCCACCTCCAGAGACAGACTGCAGAGCATGTTGGGAGTTTTGGACAAGAGATACTGATGTGGAGAGTGATGAATTTAGAAAGGACAGGCCACTGTGCCCACTCACTGAAGTGGTATTTGGAGATTTCTCATGAAGATAGCGGTTGGGCAGAGCTAGAGACAAGGCTAGGGGATAGGTGGAAGAAGCCAGGGAGACGCTGGCAGAGGAAGAGGAGGAGGGAGCTGGAGATTGAGAACCCATCCCTAGATAACTATGAGCCCCTGCAGTCCCCCCCATCCCTTCTGTGTGGGGCTTGTGGGGCTGCAGGACTTGAGATGAGGAACTGCTTGCCTTTGTCGGTTTGCTGGCTGCCTGAGAGGGGAGCAGGGAGGAGAAACATGCCAGGAGAGGAGCTACAGAAGTAGGCTGAGGTGGTTGGGTAGCTGGGCTGGATGCCCTTTTGCTGTCTTCCAAGCAGAGCTGAGGCAAGGGAGCGAGGAGGTGCTGGGAGGGTGTTTCTATGGCATAAGAGGCTCCACCGAGGCGTAGAACTTGTCTACAGATCTCCTCTGTTATCTGCATCTGGTGGATCTGCCTCTGCTGCAGCACCCGCAGCTCCTCCAGGATGAGAGCAATGCTCAGCTGGGCTCTGGATGGTGCAGCTGAAGCAGATGTCACTCCTGGGCTGGGAGTGGGAGTAACAGGGCTTGGAGGGCCGTCAGGCACACGGCTCGGGCTTCCAGGGTGCGGTGGAGGACATAGGGAGGCAGAGGATGACGATGAGGAAGAAGAAGTGGTGGTGGTGGCTGAGAGGCCCAACTTAGGAGAAGCCATGTGTGCACTTCGCGATGGGAGAATGCCGGTACCTGCAGAAGTTGTTGAACTGCAGCCAGACAGTTGAAGCGTGTGTTGATGTTGTGTTTGGGAAGAGAGAGAAGAGTAAGGGAGATGCGGTGTAATGGAGGACTGTTGGTCTTCTCGGGGCTGATGGAGGGGCTGGCTTGGCGAACAATATGATGGTGGACTCTCTGTGGATAAAGAGGGCGCCTGACACCCCTTGAAGGATGAACGGAGAGTAAGGGACCGCTGGGAGTTTTGAGGAGGAGATGGAGAACACAGGGGCGAATCGGGGATAAACGGAAGGGACTGCGTCTTCACTGCCAAGTGGTCATCTAGAAATTGAAAGGATAAAATCTAAATGTAATTTTGCCATCATTTATGGTGATAGAAAAAAATATGGGTTTCCATAATTGCTCCATTTCACTTAAGCTTAAAAAGCAACATCAGTGTGAGAAATTGAAGCATTAACATGACTTCTAACCTCTGTGTTGGATCCCCCCAGCTGCTTTTGTTCCCCCTTTGTCCTGTCCATCCTCATCAACTCTAGCCTCCTCACCAATGTCACCATACACATACACACGTTTGTAATGCATGAAGGTACACATGCTTACACACACACACACACACACACAGATTCCCTTGGTCTGAGTAAATATACTGCTCACCCATAAAGGAGCACCTTGTTTCCAGGGCAACATGCACAAGACAATGGACTTCACCTCACCCAACCAAATAAAAAAGCAGCCACATGCACACACTAGGACACTCTTCCATCCTTGCCTCCCTCCCCTTCTTTCTTCCTCCATTCAATCTGTCTTTCTTTCATCTCCTTCAAGAGCCCCTCCCCCAGCAACCCAGTGAGCTGCTGAGTGTTAGGCCCTGGCTGTGTACTGGACACTGTACTGGGAGGCTGATTGGCTGGCAGACTTGACCTCACACACCCTGAGGTCACATTCCTCATATAGTTTAGGGCCAGGCAGAGGAAGAGAGGTAGTGTGTAAAGAAAAAAACAAACACCGCAGCAGACAGACACGATGACTCACAGAGCATCACCAAGATAATTTAACAAAAGGGACAGTGGTGAAAGCACATGCACACGGCATAACAGTCGAAGCACACAACACCGCAGTAAAAAAGGCAAAATCTTTTACAAACATGTATGAAAGCTGTAATTTAATGGCACACTCTGTGCCCTATTCCTGTAACTGGAGTGGACAGACAGACACACACCCACACAAAGTCACATACACACTTCTTCATGGGTATGTTCATGCTTCAGTGCCCAGCAACAAAGCTGAAAGGGGACAATGGGGTCTAATGTTATTGCAGTTACAACACCTTAGTCAGTGCCTCAAAGTTTCCTTTAATTTGACTTTCCTCACACTCATCTTTTTGCTCCTGGGAAACATTTAAACATTTTCACAGATTTTTTGGGGGATCTAAAGATTTACTGTAGATTCCAATACTGTGGGTGGTCGTTTTCTATGCAGCAGGCAGTGAGGAGGATTGAAGACAGTTGGGTTATACAGGGAAAAGAAAGCTGCTAATGGCTGCAACCACTGAGAATGAATCAAAGACTTGGCAGGGCATTCATTCCAACAGGCCTTAGTTTCTGAGCATACACCTAAACACAGCCTCCCTTTCAAATACAAATTACAATGAACCGTTTAATAATCGTGGTAAGAGTCCAACTCCAAATGAGGATTAAAAGGAATTAATATCACAGATTTAAAAACAAACTCTAGAAACTCAAAATTCTGTGTTAGTACAGTGAAGCAGAAGAGATACTATAAAGTAAGATACTGTCACTATGACTTATTCATTGACACAAACTTTGGATATCACGGTGTAAACTTTTCATCTAGTGGAAGTCCCATCCTACTGCAAAGCTGCATAGTCTATTTCTCACCATGCTCAAGTATCCCACAGGCACCGAAGGTCAGGCTCATAAGCTGCTGGGGTCGTTTCTGTTTCCGACGGGACATGCTTCTGAAGGACAGGACCGACGAATGGGCACATTGGCCAACAAACAAGTTTTAGTCTGTCTCCCTGCACACTGAAAAAAGTAGGTATCTAAATTACTTCACGGGGGAAAAAATTAAGAAAAATTTAAGTATCAGCTCCAAAAATATGAAAGTGGAGGCTCCGTGTAGATTAGTCTCAATAAAGTGGGTCCATGTTGGTGGCATTGTGGTGCAGAGAAAAGAAAAACAGAACTAAAGTGCCAAAGACGCATGTGTGACAGTTTCTCTCAACAAGTTTCCCTTTTTCTGAAAACTCACCGTTGGCCCTCCTTCTCTTCTTTGCGCGCACACACACAGCTCACTTGTTCATCTACTACTTTGCATTCAAATGGTGAGTGAACACCCCTTCTTTTGAGCCAAGAGTCCACTGCCTCTCTTCAGTGAACCCTCATACGCTGACATTCAATTTCATGACATAAGGGCCATCGGCGGTGTCTTATAGTCTACTGATATGGATCTCCAGAAAATAAACCTCACTCACTGGTGTGTATCTTCCTGTGCGTAAAAGACTGAATAAACTGTGCACACAGGTGTGCGCCAAACCAAACACTGTGTCACGGGCCGCCATCTCAGACATGCACACATATCCATTGAAGTCTATTCAAGGTGTGTGGTAGGCCTATGTGTGGGCTTTCGCCATACTCCCGCCGCCTCTAAAACAAGCTTCTGTGTGAGCTCAGTAAACACAGTGACTGAAATGAGTTGGAATTTGCAACAATGGCGTTGAGGGGGCACAGCTGAGTGAACATCACCCTCTCAGAGCCCCTCCAACACATAAGGCCACTGACTGGAGGCACAATGCTCCCTTTTTCACTCTCATCCCGGCTGCTCACCACGTGGAGAGAGAGGTAGTGAAAGGAAGACACAGCCGAAGTGAGCAGAAAAATCATTTTCCACCCAGGGCCTGTGACTCCCCCTGCACCCAAACAGCCCCCCACCTCCTCTCTGTCACTGTGGAGCTTGGAGGGAATAAGAAAATGCACTCGGACAAAGTCTGAACAATCCAGGTCCGAAATCAGAGAATGATTAGATTCCTAATTATTAAAAAAAAAAAAAAAAAAAAAAAAAAGCCCACCCTTCATTGCTGAACGGTGGAAATATAAATGATCTGCTACAGCAGACAGTCCTGAGTAGTGAGCCAAGTGACATTTATATATGTAAACCAAGCAGTGATTTACGAGCAAGATCAAAGGACTGAGAAGAAAATCATTCGGCAGTAAACATGTGCGTCATTGCGTAATCGATCAAATTTCACCGACAAGATAGAAATGATAACTCTCCTAGTTGTCAAATAGCCACGACTGAAAGTATCACAGTTTTTTTTTCTTTCTAAACCATAACTCCTTTGTACCAACAATGCATTGGTGTTTTTCGTGCCATCTTGCCGTTATGATCGTGTATTCAGCGGCCGGACAGCAGTTACACTAATGTTTGGGGAAAGAGGCGCAAAATACGCTGCTGGGATGCGCGTTCCCGCTACTGTACGGCGACCTGTTGCACGCCACGCGCGCTCCCACATCATAACAAGTTATGATTCATAAAATATTATGACTTCGCCGAAAAATACAGTCCCGGATGTGCATTTCCCCCACAGGCCGCTCGTCGCCGACACAAGCCCGTTAAATATAACACACGAAAAAACAACTTACCATGTTTGAACCGATGATTTTGGCAGCGGTGGCTTATTGTATATTGACAGGGGGACGGAAAAAAGGAAAAGCTCGGGAGCTTATGTTGGGGAAGATCAGCTCCGTCTCTCAGCCGGGACACTGGCGCAGTATTTCCCTATTCACTCCCAGGGATGCGCAGTCGGACAGCCGCATTTTTTTTTTTTTTTTCAATTATTTATCTCCGTCGCAAAAAACGCGTTTCTTTCTCTTATGACAAAGGCTTATTATGCCCGTGTGTTGACTCGTGGTCCGGAGGCAGCGGGAGCAGCGGGGGCTGTGCGGGGAGCTGTGCGGGGAGCTGTGCCCGCTGCGGGGGGAGGATTATTTCTGTCGGCCGTGCGGGCTGCTCTGTCCTCCGCTCTTTGTATCTGTGTGGGCCTGCTCCTGGCCGGCCTGTCTGCGCCCTCTGCGGTACCGCCTGTCTGTCTGTCTGTTTGTCTGTCGGTTATAATTAATGGCCCCCTCCACCAGACGGTCCTCTGGGAAACAGTGACCACCGTTTCCTCCACACACGGCTGTCCGTTTGTGTGTGTGTGTGTGGGCGCGCATCTGTGACAAGAGAGCAGGCCCGGAACACACACCTCTGAGACAGAGCCCGATCAGTGTGACATGTCGGCCCTGTTACTGTTCAAACAGCATCTGTCAGATTTTCAGAAGAAAAAACTTTATTCAGGGATTGCACACGACACTTCACAATCATATTTTAATCATTTAGAGGCAGCATACTGAAATTATATAGACATAAATGAAGCCTAGAGTAATAATAATATTAAAAGTTAGTGCCATAATTGCTGTGTAATATCTCTTGAGTTTCTTAAAATTAGTAGTATATCAGCTCTTAATGACAGAAATATTAAATGGCTGCATTGAGCTCCTTCCACTGGACGTAATTATCACAGCTGAAAAGATCTCCCATTAAAGAGACATAATAGATCTGTTGAAACGACGGCAGTGATAAAAGTGGCGTCTCTGTGTGACAGCGTGTTAATGTCTACTGAAGAAACTTGAATTCACCCACCTCTTCCTCTGCAGGACTGCTCCACTGTGCATGGTGCTGTGTGTGCCACAGGGATTTAATGCAGGGTTGAAGGTCAGCAGTTTACAGCAGCACATCTCTGAGTTTGTCAGCTAGTGACGGTGCTGTGACAGGAGAGGACAAACACTGTGGGGACTGAGGATCTTGTTTCGGTCAGTTTCCCAACCTGGCCCCTATATTTATGGATTTGTTTTAAATTTCATTAAAAAATTTTCATTTTTGTCAGCATGATATCAATTGGACAATATTTCGTCACCAGCCATGTCTCCTGACGCTGTGGCTGACAGATGCTGGGGTTTGTCTTACATTAGTGAAGCCACTAGGTGTCTCTCAGAGACAAAAATTCGAGGCATGTTGCATGACCTGAGTGACTTATATTTCAATGTTGCTACAAGCTGTAGCTTAGATCTTAAATCAGACTAAAATATTTTTAATAGCATTAACATAGGATTAACTACAAGTACATAAGGAACACACTTCTAAAATGATCAAAGTGTAACAGAAAATAGTGAGGGTAAAGAAAACATTTCACCTGTGTGTCACAGTCCTTGTTATCCCATATGCTTATGTCTGTTCCCACACTCTGGGGTGCATGCTGAAGGGTTTGGGGCAGCATTGCTGTTACACTTTGTTTAAAGCGTTGGATCGCCGTCAATACATCGCTGCTAACTGAATCAGCTGTGTCGGAGCATTGGTTTAAACGGCTGTTAGCATTGAAAACCATTCAGAGATTGTACGCGGTCTCCTTTTTCGTCTTCAGGGCATTCTTCACCTGAGTTCACTTTTCCTACTTTGAAAGTAGAATTTTATCTAAGAACGGAAACATCTGGCTTTGTGATGTTATTCCAAAATCCAAAGTAACAAGGCATAACACACGCCTTGTTGAAACAGAACATTCAGTTTAAGTTGTGATGTGTGTGTGTGTGGTGGGGGCGACTGCTCCCTTTCTAAACTATGTATTCATTTTGCTGTAAGTCCTTGGCTACCTGGGAGGTGTCTGTCCTATGTATAGCAGCACAGTGCCCCTTATAGCTTCCCTCATGAAAATACAGACATAAAGTTTCATTAGTGTAGTGATGTGCCACGCCCATCTTCAACCTTCATTTTGATCTCATTAATGTGAGGCAGTGACATTGACACGCCAAGGTATTAAAAAATTCAAACTTGCCTCATTGTTAGTCTCCAGGACCACTATTTCCTTTGAAGAGATACACAAATACAAGCACTCACACACACACACACACATACGCGCAATTGCTCTCACAAGCTGAAACCCGTACTAGCCCTGCAGTCGTGGTAATTAGCACTAAACACAAAATACAGCTGCGGCTGCTGGGAATGTCATGTTTGTCTTAAACCAATAGAAATTTTGGCCTGATCTCAGTACTATCGGAAAAGTCAATTACAATTTATCCTTAAGGGCACATGAATGTGTGCACCATATGTTAGGATAGTTGATCCAGTTTCATTCAAAACCCCCAATGCAAACATCATGACAGAAGCAAATGTGTCAGGGGAGCTCCAAACTTAGTAAGACAGCCTGTGTGAAGGGCCCGCTAGACTCAGGTTGAATTTGTCTCCTCTCCCGTGATTAGTATCCTCCTAATGCTCATCACAAGGCCCTCCTGTCTCTCCTGAAAATGAAAACTCCCTCAAACTCAATGAGACATTCCCCTGACAGACTTGTCTGACTCGCTTGCAGTAGGTCGGTTCAGCGCCTCCGTCTACTTAATATTTCCCACAAGTCTTTTAACTTGAGCCAGATCATTAAGCATCAGTTCCCGAGCAACTGGAAGGAACTGCCTTCTTTTCTGCACCACAGTGGTTTTTCTAGCTCTGTCACAACAGCTGAAGACAACAGTTTGCCTCAAACATCGAGAGGGAGAAGTCTTGTGGTCCCAGATGAACCTAAAGTGGGCCCAGTGAGAGTGTGATGAGGGGGTACAGAGTGGACCCCCTTGTGTTTTCTCCTGCTCACTTATTTTTGGATTGTGTCTGAGGGTGGGGAGCATCGACTCGCTAGGTGTGTCCTCCAGCAAGACTGTCCATCCACCCTTGTCTTTTGATGCCCATCTTCATCTTGGAGACAGAGAGAGACTAAGCTAAAGCATGATCACTGATAACTAATTTAATTTGATTGCCTGAGAACCCTCATTTGTCAGTTTTTGTCTCAACCTTGATACTCATCCATCTCTCCTCTGCCTCCTCAGTATCATCTTTCTTTGTCTCCATGTCTTGTACAATCATGTTTGTTATCCAGTTCATACAATACAAAACATACATTTTTCTTTGTTTCAGCCAGCATTTTTCTTTCAGGCAACACTGCTTGGACCTTTGTTGTTATTGCTGCGGATCTGGCATCCTGCACTTTCATGCAATTTCATTGACTTCTCTCTCTCTATCCTCTCCATGTACTGCGCCATGGTGCTGGTGCAGAACCTGACCACGATGATACCCCCCATCTCCCAGATGTATCAGGTGCTCCCTCATTGATTTGTTGCTATTTTCTCCCAGGATGTTGAGTCACAACAAGCAGCAGTTGATTGGGATGTGTTCCTCATCAGCCCAATTTTCATTAAGTCCCTGCTTTTCATCATTCAGGGGGCTTCACTATTCCATCTCCATCTATTTCACAATGTTTCCTACAATCTTGTCTTCAGTGCCCAAATCTCCCAGTATGCAGTCGTCTGTCTCACTTCCCCTAAGATGATGTTTGGCGTTGAGAGAATGTGAATTCCCAACTTTTATGAAAAAGAAGCAAAAGTACATTGAGAAGAAAGTGCTCTACTGGTTCTAGAGTCTTACCTGCAAAACTCAAGTGTACTTTGTGGTAAATTGTAATTAGCAGATCTTAGCACACGGGGAGGCTGGATGGCAGACATGGCAAATATTATCTTGATTACCATCAGCAAACTAGCCTCATCTTTGTGATTATGTTAGCATTTAACCCAGCAGGGCTACAGTGCAGCCCCACAGACCTGAGCAGGTTTAAAAACCTTGCTGCCTTACCATAAAACTGAGCTGCTTTACAGACCTCTAAGTCTGAAATTTTATCATATCACAGTAACATCACTAAGAGTGGGTTAGGGTTAGCTAATTAAGCACAAGGTCAAAATGGAAAATCACTATTATTATTGTTATTGTTTTTGTTGTTGTTGACCTTTTAAACTATATAAAACTGTAATTGAAAGGTTGTACACCACAAAGTAAAAGAATGTTTTTCCAATACGTCTAAATTTAGTAAATCTCCTTAGTGTCCTTGTTTACTAAACATCCTGTTGCTTTCACCTACATCTATCTTTAGCATTTGATCACTAATGATGACAAAACTGGCCTGAAGTTAATAATGTGGCTTCTTTTTAAGTGGTCTGGAAAAATGCTTTCTCCCCTGGTATGTGAAGCACACCAGTGTTCAGCTTATTAGGTTCAGTGGCTGGTTTAAATAACTTGACATGCAGCAGAGAAAGGAAAATGTATTTCTGTACTAATTCCATTTCCATTGCACGTGTAAAAGGAGAAAATAAATAAAATAAATAAAACAAGCCCTGCCTTGGCAGAAAATCGGTTACTTTAAAATAAATCTTTTTCCCCACTATGCTCTGCCATGTCAGTGTCACATGACCTCTGTGAGTGCAGTGCCATGTCTGGAGCAAACAGTAGGGGGGAGGTGAATCAGTTGGGGATTAGCCAATACACTGACCAGACAACCTCACCGATGGCCACAGTCAACACCAGAACACCAAGAGGTAAGATCCTGTTTCAGATATTTATGTCAGAATATTGTACAGTTCAGTTGCGATGAACGTGTGTGATTTGGTGTTTACGTGTAAAAGCAGAGCGTAGACAGGGTAAATGAGGCCAAGAAGCTGTCAGGGATGATCTCCTGATCCCACTTCCACAACAGCCTGGGGTCTCAGTCAACTTAACATTTAGGGTCAGTGTAATGAATCCTTTATGCTTACTGAGACGTGAACTCCTTCGTTTCTTAAGAATCACACATTGTACTTTGTTGTTTGCTCAATAACTTCATTTTCTAAATATAATGAGCGTCGCACTAAACTTTCAGTTTTTAGTTAATTTTATGTTAAACAAGTCCCAAGTCAGTATTATGTTGATGATTTGTCTTATGTTAGGTCATGAGGTGTTATTTTTGTCTACCCTCTGCCCATTTTCCGAGTAATAGTGGTCACTTTGTTAAGTACTCTATTCATAGAGCACTGCCGGCAAAAGCCCAGTAGACAGGATTACTGGTCTGAGTGCACAGTTGGAGTGAAACATAGACTTTCTACTTGCCAAAAGCTCATTACTAGCTGTGTCTGGGTATATGTGCTTCTGACATGTAGCAGCAGAATATAACGTGGAATTTGGTGTGGCACAGCAATGCTTTCATTTTATCAAAACTCTACAATGAGTTTTGTATGTGGATGAAATCTAATCAAAATGCTTTTGATTTCTCTCCTCTGATAAGTTAGCAAGTTTGTGTGAAACAGACACAATCTTCCAATTCCCATGGCATCCCTGGAGGGAGATTTGACCTGCTCCATGTGCCGGGACACCTTCAGCCAAGCCCACCCTCTGCCCTGTGGTCACAGCTTCTGCCCGGCCTGCATCCGTGAGGCCTGGAGCAACCAGGGTGAAGGCAAGGTTCACTTTACCTGCCCCCAGTGCCAAGAGGAGCATGGCGAAGTGTTGTGCGACTGCTGTTCCCCCAAAGCAGAGGAAGGGCAGCCATCACTGGCTGTCAAGACCTGCCTGAGGTGTGAGGTGTCATTGTGCGCTGAACACCTCCAGCCCCATCTTGAAAGACCAGTGTTTAGCAGCCATTTGCTGGTGGAGCCACTGGGGGATCTCTCAAAGCGAAGATGCCCAACACATACAGAAATATTCCGCTATTATTGTGCCGACGAGAGGGTGTACGTGTGCAGTGACTGCCTGCTGGAGGGCAGCCATGTTCAGCACAAAGTGAAAGCGCTAAAGCAAGTGGAAGGTGATCTGAAGGTGAGCTGGAAGAGCATAAATGTGTCATTTTATTTTTGTTGCTGCTTTTTGGAGTGTGAGTGAGGCTGCTGAAATACTGAAAGTGTAATTTCACAGGTCATTCTCCAGACACTGCTCAGAAAAGCAGAGGAAAAGCTGAAAGAAGGAGAGCGAATCCTCAAAGAACATGAGAATATAGATTGCACTATGGCTGTGAGTAAAAATATTTCCCTTGAAGTGCAACATAATGACTGTCTCCGGAAAGGATGATCTGTCAATGCTGTCAAATTTTGACTGACCTCGCTCGACTGATGATTTCTTTTTTTTTTTTAATCAAATTTCAAATAGTTTAATAATGTATATATCACTCATCTACCGCCAGTCACCAAACTATGATTGCTGGTTTCAGGACTACCTAAGTAAGGACGACATCCAGGTGGAGCGGCTGGGCTCAAACCTGCAGGTTCAGGTGAAGAAGTTGGTGGTGGCCCTGAGGGAGATCACCAAGAAAGAGAGACAGCAGGTCATTGAACGCATCCATGAGGACTGCTCCAAAGTGAGGGACGACGTGAGCCAGACACTGAGCATCCAGATCTACCTGGCCTCACTGCTGAAAGAGACAGACCCTTTTCTGCTCATCTGGGTAAGAGAGAACATATTACCAGCATATTATAGCCTCGTACTTTGGCCCCACCCTAAGAAAAAAAAACTATAATTTGCTCAATATCTGGTTCGTCACCAAATACCTGAAGAACTAATGACAATCACCATGTTGTACTTTCTTTTCAGTGCTTCAGTGAATGTTCATGTTCTTAACTTAGATGATGAACATTGAGCATGTTAGTGCTGCCAGTTAGCTTGTAAGAGGGGCTTTAAATTCTTGTCTTGTTTATTGAATCCATTCATTTATTTCCAACCACTTATATGTCAAGGTCACTGGGTTTTCTGTAAAGTTTTTTTTTTTCTTAAGTGTGTGAGAAATAATGCTATATTCCTCATGTTAACCTGCATATTTTATCATTTAATCTTTCGGGTGTCTAATAATATGGTTCTGTATAATTCTGCTTTGATTAATGGATTGATGCTGCTTACTGTACTTGCTTATACTATTATTAATAAATATATACGGTTCCCTTTGCTACAGAAAGCCTATAAACTGAGTTGTGAATAGTCTTTTAAAGTAGGCAAAGTTGTATCAGTGGTTGGAATTTGAATCTACAAGCAATAATGTCACCAAAGAGTTTAAAGTTGGCAGCGCTAAATAAATTATGCAATATGCAGAATAAGATACTTGAATATTGTTATTCATTCTTTCAGGGGTAATGTATCATGCCAAAAAGAGCCACCCAACCAACTTCATAGAACCTCAGCTGGAGTTTGTTCTATTGAATCTGAGTTTAACCTTGTGTTTGTATCCAGCTGGGCTCATTTACACTGACATTTTTAATTCAACCTGCAAATGAATGCCTACGGCAAATTCTCAGCTGTCCTTGACTCTTCTTTCCTCAGGCCTTTCAGTCAGATGACACAAAGTAAGTTCATAACAAATCAGCGATGTGGGTTTGTTGATGTGAATGTGTATATACTGAATGTAATCTATATTCATATACATGCAGGGGGTACAAAGCCATCCGTACATACGTAGAGAAGAAAAAGAAAATGACTCCTATATTTCAGGTTGCTAGCTGACCTGAACAGCCCGCTTTTCATCCCTGAGGCTGTCAGTGTGGACAGAAAGTACATCTTGGAGGACATAGAGAGCAAGTATCGAGAGTTCATCACTGCCACTCTCCGCAGTCTGAGTGAACTCAAAAGAGAGCTCTGTGAGTATTTATTTAAAATTATTAAAGCAAGATTTATAGTTGTTTTGGTATGATATAGAAAGCAACTACAAGGGGCCCTCCGTGGAAACTGTGTGTGGTTTTAATTAACAACCACAAAGCATGTAATTTAAGCACCCAAACATTGTAAATATGACTGTATTTCCCTCCTTGACAGTAACCACTCCTTTGACTCTGGACACAAGCACTGCCCATCCTCTCTTGAGCATTGCTGATGACCTTCGCTCGGTGATGCGGGTAAAAACCCGTTTGCCCTGTACTGTTCTACCAGAACGTTTCGACCATTGGCCACAGGTTCTCACTGACCAGACTTTCTCGTCTGGGACTCACTACTGGGAGCTGGAGGCTGAGGGGTTCTGGGATATTGGTGTTTGCTATAGAAGTATTGGACGGAAGGGAAAAGATGGCAATGCCTTTGGGAACAACAAGGTATCTGGACTGTTTATAGTACTTATATATTTAAAGGTGCTGTATGTGACATTTTCGTTCCATTAGTTTGTAGTTTTCATCAAGAAATGTAATAAACTGGGGCCTGTAATGATATTGGTATTTCTCATAAACTCGTCTTTGCCCTCCCTCTGGGGTTGCTTTGTTTTGTTTGATTGAAAAGAAAAGTCAGTTTTGCTATGACAAATACAGGACTGTTTTCTGTTAAAAAATATTTTGTCCGTGACTTAAGCCTTGTGTGCTGTTCTGGTTCTTGTTACTCAGTTCAGGGATTTACATCAATATTTTCATAAAGATTTGTCAAAATACTTATCAGATGTTTACTTTATCCCAGTGACAAGGAATAAAGACAGCCTGTATGGTTAATATTTTCCATTAAGAAAAATGTATTTTTTTTTTTTTTTTTGGAGTCTACACATTGTGCGCTTCAGTGCACACATAGCCTCCTCATGTTAGACCAAACAACACATGAAGGACAGAGTTTTATTCTGTGTGTGTTGCCAATGTTTTCCTCTACCTGGCTTCCCTTTATGTACTTGCAATTTCCGTGCACGTGATGAAGCAGCATCGCATGTTCTCTCTCTCAGGATGTTGACTGCATGTTGTGCAGGTTTAGATGGTATGTACAGCCCTCAGTGCCGGTGGCTTCTAAATGGCATAAACTGCTGCCCTAAAGGCAGCTAAGTCTATGGCCAAGTCAGCCTGTTGTCTCTGTTATCAAAGCGATATGGAGGTTTTCCAGAAACACTGTGGCACAGAGAAGACCCTGCTAGTTTAGGGTTACCCCTAACCCTAACCCTAACCCTTTTGTGGCTACCGCTTTGAATCTAATAAACTGCCGCTGGGATAATAACCCCAAACTATGTTCCCAAATGGATTTGGTCCATCCCCTTCCGCTGCTCTCCCAAAACATGCCTTCCCTCAAAATCAGTGCAATTCAGGATCCTCAGCACTGTACACCCTCGTACACGTGCATCTGTAGGAAGGTTTTCCCAGTCAATATATTCCTGTAGAGATATTTATGTAATAGACACAAAGGCTTCAAAGCTGACGTAGCACTAATATGTTGTTGAAATGCTGTATGAGCTATAGATAGGGAGTATCTATCATTATCTGCCATGCTAACTCCAAATGTTCCTTGATTAAAATGTGTTTGTTAAATCCCCAGGTATCATGGAGCTTGACACAGCAGCATGACAGGAAGTTGGCTGCTTGGCACAACCGCAGAAAGACCCGCTTAACATGCCAAATGACTGGCAACCGAGTTGCCATAGCTCTGGACTACGGGGCAGGCACCATCACCTTCTCTGAGGTTGGATCAGCTAACAAGCTGATCCACCTCCACACGTTCTCCACCTCCTTCACCCAGCCGGTATGCCTGGGCTTTGGACTCTATAAAGCTGAGCTTCACAGCCGCATTTCTATTGTCAAAGTTTGAGATGAAGGAAAGAGAAAGGTGAGAATAACTGTTGGCAACTGTGCTGATTTGACTTAGATAAAAGCCTCTCCAAAACAACTGTGTTGATTCATTTTCCACATTTGGAACCACGCAACAATGTGCTGGAGCTTTTGCCAAGTGGGACTTTTTAGCAGTGCTTGTCTTGCAAAAGTACACCAGTGAAAACTGCGATCAGGTGATAGCAACACGGAAATGATTTCCCAAACGAAACACTGCGAACAGACTGTTGATGGTGGAACATGAGAAGATTTTGACAAGAGTATACCAGACTCATTTGAAAAACACCAGAAATTGATTTTCACAGTGAAACTGCAAGATGATTGTATGCTTTTCATTCTACAGGGATTCAAACACGAAAGTGACTGACTACTGAAAATACACTCCTTTAACACCTTTATTAGAGAGAAGAAGCTAACACGGATGCAACCTAATACAGCACTAGAACAACAAAGTCCACGGTGTTCAGGCTTATGCTGAATCTGCTTGAGAAGGATTTTAATTCAGGTTCATGGTCTTTTTGTGGAGGCTCTGCTTTACGGTGCTGTATAATTGCGATGTATCAAGAATATTTCTGATAGTCTACCCCCATAAATGGGTGATAAAATTGTTTACATTTTGTCTGGCTTTTTTGAGTTAGCAGTTATACATCTGCTATGGAGTCTCATAAAAGAGTTACACACCTACAGAGCCGAGATGGCGTAGATACTTTCAATCACATGAAGGTACACAAGCAACCTTGATCCTTTTAACTCAGGTTGATGAAGTGAAAAGAAGGAATTACTGATTTGATTGGATATTAGAGGGAAAAGGGGAAACTACTGCCACTCACTCAGTGGTTGTACTCTTTGAAGTGTCTAAGATATCCAATTATCAGCCCATTTTCTTTATTCCACTGTAAAGGTGAGTGGGCGGATGAAACATACAGGGTGAGAAATAAGCAGACGGAAAGGCGGGTGGCTGAGAGAGAGAGAGAGAAAGAGAGAGGGGGTGGGGGGGGGATTAGAGCATACTCTGTCTTGGATACGCTCAGACTGACTGCCGTACTGTGAAATAATGTGATAGAGAAGCAAGAAGACAAGGATTTTTGACCAAATTACAGTAATCCAACTGGGACTATTTTTGACTGATATGGAATACAAGATTGTTCAGATGGAAACAGGTGATCATCTCTATTTTTCATTTACTTACAACACTAGAGCAAACAGAAGTCAGGTCATGTCAGTACACTTGTGTAAGGTTGCTGCCAGATAATTTTTCCACTCTTCTCTTTAGGTCAAGTATAAAATATTGGTATTCATGTGTAGCTGAATTGCACCAGTTTAGGGCAAAAGTGAATCTGCTTTCCAATAATGTTACATTTCTATGAGTTAAGACAATGTAATGAGCTTGAAGAGGAAATAAACAGCAACGTTAATAATGAGTTTATTTGTAAGTGTGAAAAAAGTGGACATGATTAAAAAAAAAAAGAGCATGTGCGTTGTGTGAGGGAATGCATAAGGAACAGCGCTGGGATGGAGGGAGGGAGGGAGGGACTGAGGTACGTGTAAAAGACAGATGGTCACTCAGTGGAGTTGTTTCCCTACTCCCTCTCTCTTTCTCACTCCCTTCTGGGTCCTACATCCTTCCCCTGTCACCTCTCCAGAATCTTACCTCATCAGTTTTTCTACCTCACACCCCCAGCATCGTTTACCTCCTCTTCGCCACCATGTCAAGGCAGAGCGCAGATCCTCACTCACTTTGCTGTACTTTATCTCTTCAGATCTTTTCTTCCAGTCCCAAGCTGCTTCTCATCTGCCCTCTTGTCTTATTTTCTGCTGAGGATTCATCTTGAAAATATCAGGAGAATTTTTTTCTGACTGTCATTCTGCCCCCTCCTGACACACCACGCAGGGCACCAAAGAGATTTGGGATTTGTAGGGGCAGACAGGAAAACCAGAAAAAAAAAAAAAGAGGTTTGACTGACAGCTGTGGTCAATTGACCATTTTGAGTTTCATTTAAATGTTATTCGGTTTTGGGACACATTTGCCTGTTTGATTGCTACTTTAGCACAGATGGTACAATTAAGAACTGCGTAGAGGTTTAAAATAGAACATATATTTTCTTTCTCTTTTAATCTGACCAACTCTGCACTCTAGGAGAGGTTTGGATTCCCAAAAGGACAATTTCTTTCATCATAGCATGTTTATTTACACCTCATTGTTCAAAGTGACACTTCTTTAAAGCAGAGTTCATCGGAGATAGTCAGCTAAACAGCCTAGGATCAGTCATGCACCCCAGGTCAGTCCATCTTGACCTCCCAGTATTTCTTGTTGTTCTCCTGTTGTGGGGGCCAATGGGGTCCAGGGGCCAGAATGACACAGAGCCCATAATTCTTGAGGGTAAATGCTTGGTAGTGTGTGACTCTACTCCTTCATCTGAGCCGGCTGGAAATGCCCTGGGCATGTCTGTACGCTCCGGCTCCGGTCGGGTGGCCTTCTCCGCCAGTCGCCAGACCAACCACGAGCCCACGGACATGAGCAACCGCACCATGATCATCTATTTTGATAATGTGAGTGTGTGACTGCTCAAGTGACACCCTAAGTTACCGTTTGCTATTGTGCATAAAAAGCCCACAAAATAGAAGCTTAATTTCAAAATATATAAAATAGTGTGAAATGCACCAGTTTAGTTTTATATCCTGAACTTTTTAACAGAACAAATATTTTCATAATAATAAATCTTTCTCTCAGCTTTTGTAATTATTTTTAAGAACAAGGTTTTCTGTCAGTAAGATGCATATATGATTAGAGTTCTGGCAGTGATAAAAATGCTAGTGAAGGAAACACTGATGTTTTGGGCTCACAGTGGATCCTTTTGGTCACAAAACTGTTGGATGATGTTATATGTTCTCCATGTGTTTTGGAAATGAATATCCAAAAATATGACTCTGGAGTTTGGGAGATGTTCACTCTCTTTCGTTAAGTCTCGAACGAGCTTCTTCTCCCGTGTGCCATACCTTGTAACATGTTTCATGTCAAATGTCTCTTGGTTCAGATTCTGGTGAATGTCGGTACTCATTTTGACCAAGAGAGCAGTGTCTTCCTGGCACCGAGAAGAGGTGTATACAGCTTCAACTTCCATGTTGTAAAGGCCTACAATAGACAAACTATCCAGGTACAGCTTGTCTGTGACTCCTATAGTTATCATTTAGTGCATCAACATGCACTCTGTAAGTCCTTTATATTGTCTTCTTTAGGTTAGCCTGATGGTGAACGGCTGGCCCATGATTTCCGCTTTCGCTGGGGACCAAGATGTGACCAGAGAAGCTGCCACCAATGCTGGCCTGGTGATTATGGAGAAAGGGGATAAGGCCTATCTCAGACTGGAGAGAGGCAACCTGATGGGAGGCTGGAAGTATTCCACCTTTTCTGGGTTTCTGGTCTTCCCCTTGTGAGGAAGGTGGTTGGAGAGCAGGTTGAAGTGTGTGGATTATAGGAGGTAAATTGAAAAAGTAGGAACAAGAATGGCCTAACGATGAAGCAGAGTGAAATGTGAGAGGAAAAGAAGTAAAATAGAAAAAAAGGTTTTAAATTAAATTATAAAGCGCATGAAATAAATGTGTTTTATGCAAAATTCACAGAAAAGTTCAAATTAAGATTTTTTCAATGAAATAGTGGGAAGCAGAACTTTGTTGAAATTTGTGATTTTAGTTTTGCTCTGTTTGTGTGTATAAATAGTTGATGAGTTTACTTAAAATATATTTTAATTGTGACAAAATTATAAAATATCCATGTGAAATGTGGACTCCTGTGCAAAGTCTATAGGTGAAAGCATCTGTTTTGTTTTTTTCTAAAATGAAAAACTGCTGCAATCCACATCCAACCCATCAAGCTTACAAACTTCCAAGTTGCCAATGTACCGTTTATTCTGCTGTGTCTTATGATTAATGCTCCTCTATATGCCTGCAGCAAATGTTTATTTACACAGAAATTTATATTGAGGAGAAATATCAAAATAATAAAGTTGACTGAAAATATTACTCAGTGAGTTTACTAGAGTGAATGCACTGTCAGACATTGTCACAATGACTTTATTTTATGAATCACTGCTTGATCAACTTGCAAAAATAACTTGGTTAATAAAGGACAATACTGGAGGTGCGAAAGTTAAATATTCTCAGGCAAAACAGTTTTGCTCCCCCCTCTCATTGTACTCTACCCAGTGCCACGGCAGCTGTTTGTAAATATAGCTCTCACCAGCAGAGTTAGCGTTGGCGTGGACCAAGCAGAGCAGCATGGGGCAGAGCGTAAAAGGGTGGTGAATAGCAGATACTCCTCGCAGGGCCACAGACAGATGGAAGCTTTGGCGAGCAGGCAGGCTCATCTCTACAGGACCGCCATGGATAAAGTGTGGGGTGCTGTCACATGTAGTCACTTACGCTTCACTGGTTCATGACCACCACTTCTCCCTCTCTCTCTCTCTCTCTATAATCTCTGTATGTCTCCCGCTCACATCCATACACACTCGAGCATTATTTACAGGATTTATAGGATGAAGCAGCAGGTATTTCTAAACATGGATAACCATGACAGTGTTATATTAATCCACTGACTAAGGCCACATTAATATTGCATGTATGCATGTGGACATACGGTATGCTTTTAGGAGTATAATGATGCAGACCTACCTTGTATGCCTCACAATAAGAAGGTTGTGGGTTTGGTTCCCGGCCTGGGGCCTGTCTGTGTGGAGTTTGCATGTTCTCCCTGTGCCTGCGTGGGTTTCCTCCAGGTACTCCTGTTTCCTCCCACTGTCCAAAGACATCATGCTTGGGTTAATTGGTGACTATAAATTGTCTGTAGGTCTGAGTGTGAATGTGAGTGGTTGTTTGTCTGTCTGTCTCTGTGTTGGCCCTCTGATGGACTGGCGATCTGTCCAGAGTGTACCTCACCCTTGCCCACCCTGAGCTGGTATTGGCTCCAGCACCCCGTGACCCAGAAATGGATAAGCGATTGAAGATGAATGGATGAATCAATTACGTAATAATAATTAATCTTGTTTTTGAATTTGCAGCACTAAAACACTTTATCATGTAACCTGTTAAATGCCCTTACATGGGATTTATTGCCATATCTCAAAGGCCTGTATGCAAGTCCAGTTGTGAGGCATTCATTGTTTCAGTTTTCTTTCATGGTGCCTATTCCTAAATGAATTTGTGTTAAATCGGATTGCCACACAACAACCCTGAGGGCAGGTAAAAAGAAGTGGATAGAGGTAGCCAACAGCGGTGGAGGGTCAGGGCTTTAGGCCTGCCATGTTCAAATTAAAATTGTGTTTCAATGTTGGAGCGCTAGAGGGCGCCACACTTTCCAATTACAATCGGTCAAGAGCGCAGTGGAGTCCTCACAGTGATACCTGAAAAAGAAGCTGTTATGAATGTTTCTAAATTTGATAATAATCAACACAAATCCGTAATTTGATCACACATTTTCGCTGTGTATTTCTATAAAGTGGCAAAATAAGATAACCAGACATCTCTTCATTTATATGTATCAATTGATCCCTGATCGGAGTCCAGTATAATAAAACGCAGTAAAAACTGATGGTGTGTCAGTGACAAGCAGGCCTGTTGCGCTGTGTTGTCTGTTAAAGTGTGTGAGATGGTTGAAGCACCGTCTATTTTTTTTCCAGTCAGCTGTGGCGGGCCTGTGCTGTCTGCCGGGAGCATCAGCGGCTGTAAAAAGAGCGATGCAGGAGATCAGTCAGTCAAATGATCCCAGCTAGGCCGCATTTATTGTTCTCTCAACCGAACTGCGGCTCTCATCCCGCCCAGGCGCTGCTTTGCATCGGACGGATGGCCACCCCAGCCAATGAGATTAGCGTATGCTGCCGGTTTTGGGAAAACCTGACCAATCACAATTTAATGGGATCCGAGGGGGACGCATTCTACGCTTTCTCTGGCAAGAATGTTAGTTCCTGCTCTTCCCTGGCCGTTTCCTGTAATCGTACAGTGTTGTGAGACGGAGAAAGCCATGTGTGTCGATGCAAAGGTAAATTTAGCACCCCGAAATAATTACGGCGAGAGTTAGGGCAGTCGTTAGGGGGGTTATTTTCAGGTATTTTTGCCAAAAAATTGACGCAGGCCAACCGAAACACTATTGCGGCCTAACCCGTGTCTGAACGTTGACGGGCAATGGTTATTGTGGCACGTTGCTTTGGTTTGGTCCGGTTTGTTGATGAGATTGAAGGGGTCCGGTAGACTGAATGGTTGGTAGTAAATGGCAGAGAAGCGAACTGGCGGGTCCAAGCACACAAAAGACCGTGCTGAAGAGCCGGAGTGTGTTTTCGGTGCCACACAGGCTTTTGTAAGAGAGCACATCTTGGTCGCGATACAAGCTAATGCTAACCGACGGTTTTGTGAGAAAGACTGCAATACGACCGGAGGGGAAAGCATCCTACCTCTCCAGCATCAGTACCCTCCTCGTCTCACTACATTATTTCCATTCACTGAATCTTTCCTGAGTAGTTTAACTTTATTTGTGGATAAAGAAAGCACCTGCTTCATTTTGAAGTGATTGAAAACGTTTGATATCACATCAAAAACCTCTTCTGTCCGTGACCATGTGTTCGATGTGACATACGAAAACATTGTTTTTTTTTTCCTCCTATTACGTTACGCGCCTGATAAAGTATTTTTAAACTTCATAGCTGTTAGACAAATTAGTTGTAATACTTGTACCACTCACGTTGGTAAACTTGAGGCGAGTCAAGAAGATATATAGGCGTATATTTATGTGAAGAATTACTATGAAAAACAAAACTTTGCGTGCTCTTGCTGTAGATTTGGAGCCAAACTCATCACTGAATGATTCTGCGTTATTTAATTACATCAAATAATGCAAATATAGATATAATCAAGATTTGAGAGGAGAACATGGACCTGATGTTACAGGATTGCCTTTCATTGTGTTGGGTCACACTCCCAAACTTCTAGGTGCTCAATGTTATTGTTTGTTACTCTTTAACATCCCATTACTAACCACAGTGTTTCTTGTGCTGAACCTCAGTAATTGTGTTCTGGACTGTAACTGGGTGGGCTTTTGCTATAAAGAGTAAAGCGTTCGTTTATTTAATGACGTGAAATTGGGCTTCTTTGACATCAGTGTCTCCCCTCTTTTTACAGCTGTTTACATAAAAGTTGAGAAGAATTGGTCAGCAACTATTTAGTTTTCATCTCGGAGTCTTTTAAAATTGTGCCCGTCTCCCTGTGTGGAGTGGGCAAGATGGCAGATCCCATTATGGACCTCTTTGAGGACACACCCTTGTTTAACCTTGATGCCCTTCCGGAAGATTCCTTCTCTCAGAGTTCCACTGACCCTGTGGAGGAGGCCCTCAAGCTGGCATTGGGCCAGGTGGACCCACCGGCCGAGCCGGAGTCTACTCCTGAACTCACAGTCAGCACAGGCCTCTGTGTTCCTGTAGCAGCCCCCGCCATCCCTGACCCTTCCCCTGTTCAAGTCCCCACACAGCAGCCAATGCCAGTGGCAACTGCTCAGACTGTTTCCATAGCTGCAGCTCCCACCATGACCCAGACGCCTGCTCCTGCCTCCGTTGATAATGTACCTCAGATCCAGGCCCAGGCTACAATACCCATCGTCAGCCAAACCAGCGGGTCCTCAAGTAGCACTGTCCTGCTGAGCTCACCTCTGACTGTTTCCAGCTCCGTGGCCACCACCACAGCCACGACACCGCAGCTCACGCAGATAACTCACCAGCTCACTCCCCAGCAGTTAGCTGCGATCACACAGCAGGCCGGTGGAAAAATTGTCATTCTTAAAGGACCACAGGGTCAAGCCCAGGTGCTGCAGACTGTTTCAGGAGCCACTGGTCAGACCAGTGGAAAGGTTATTCGTGTGTTGTCTGGCACGCCTCTCAAACCTGGAATGTCCATACTGCAAGGAGGGACAGTCTTAAATCAGGCAAGTCATGGCCAAGCTCAAGTTAAGGTGGGTGCAGGGGTACAGAGACTGCTGCAGTCTCCTAATGGGCCAGTGAAACAAGTGCTGCTCACTTCCATGCCCCAGCAGGTACAGCAGACGCCAGGCCAACCGGTTCAGGTGCAGATCCCAGCCCAAGCACAAATTGCTCAAGGCCAGACTCAAGTTCAAGTCCAGCCCCAGACCCAGGCTGCCCAGATTCAAGTCCAACCACAAGGGCAGACAGCTCAGATCCAAGTTCAGGCTCAAGGCCAGGTGCAGCTCCAGCCAGCCATGCAGGCCCAAACACAGGTAAGCAGCATGTCTACTGGGTTTATGGTTCGTTGTCAGGGTTGTGGCTATGTTTCACATTCTGTATAGTTAGGTCAGTCCTTTTATGATTTTAAACCAGCCCCATTTTCACGATTTGTTTCTAGGGTGGTGAAGCAAAACGGATCACTCTGGTTCTTCAGCAGCCTTCCCAGGCAGGCTCTGCCACGCCAACAGGTCAGGCTGTCACAGCCCAGCAGCAGGTCACACAGGTTCAGCAGGTTCAAACAGCCCAAGGGGGGCAACAACAGCAGTCCCAAGCCCCAGCTAGACTAGTGCTGGGTCAGCTCCCTGGAGGTAAACTGGTGCTCCAGGGAAGCCAACTAGCTGCCCTGACGCAGGCTCGGGCTGCTGGTCAAGCTGGAGGGCAGCCCAAAGTCCTCACAATTCAACTTCAGGTACAGCAGCAGCCCAACCAACAAGGAGGAGTTAAGGTGAGCAATGAGTGGTGAAGAGTTTGAAAGCTTCCAAAATGTGTTAATCCTGTCATATATAGTACATGAAATCAAGGTTTTAAATATTCCCTGATTGTCAGTTCTAAAAAAAAAAAAAACAAAAAAAAAAACCCTGTTCTGAATTGTGACATGTTGTTCTTGAAAAAGGGGCTTTTATATTAAACAGTGTTGTCACATTTGCCGTGTTGGTAATATTCTACATCACAATAAATTTAAAAAATTACCAAACCAGTTAATAATTGATGTACATCTTAGCTGTACTTTCGTTTGATCTAACCCTAACCCATCTTATTTATATGGAAAGGAAGCTGATGGGGGGGGACTCTGGCCAAAGTGCCCTTCCTCCACTCTGAACCCCACAGTACAGAATCCATCCATGACCACAGACAACTGCTATGATTCATCTGACTTTTTGGTTTTGGTAATATATGTGTTTAATTATTTCCAGAAGAGAAAGTGATTTGTCTCCCTTCTTATCCACATAGTACCAGCTGGTTTCAGGAGGAGGAAATGCTGGCAGCCCACAAGTTTTGCAGATCTCACAGGGCCAAGGAGGACATAGAGTTGCAGTGCCACTCAAAATGCTTCTTCAGCCACAGGTAGAATTAAAATTAGACCTTTTCCTATTTTCTGCACACTGGGAGTGTGTCACACGTTTTCTATAATTTGGGAAAATGTTTTCATAAAACCCTCTTTTTCTCAGACCAGTGCAGCATCCTCGGGTGGCGGCACAGTCTCTGTTGTGAAGGTCATCAATACGTCTCCTGCAGGGCCCTCCACTACTACCACCACTACTCCGTCCCAGGCCATCCGTATCACAAAGGCCCCTGGTGAGCCTGCCTCTGTTCGACGAGTAGAGATCCTCTGTAAGCAAGAGAAGGCCAACCGCATTGTGGCTGAAGCTATAGCTCGGGCCAAAGCACGGGGTGAGAAGAACCTGCCAAGAGTTTTGAACCAGGATGAGCTTCCGGCAACCCAGACCTCACCTGAAATAGGGGGGACTATAACTGTGGTGTCTTCTGCCAAGAAAAAGACTAGTGGAGGAGGCAGTAAGAAGAAAAGTCCTGTCTCAGGGGGAACAACGGCCAAAACTGCAGGCTCAGCTGACAAAAAGAGCAAAGTTAAGACACCTGGGGGAACAGCTGGGTTGGCTGGAGGAACAGTTATACCTGGAACTGGGAACAAGAGCAAAAGCAAGACTAAGACAAAGTAAGTGATGTGTATGTGATGAGTGGGAGATGGAGGGCATCTTTATCAAATCTGACTGTATCTTTGGAAATGTAACCTTATGAAAACAATTTTTATCTCTTTCTTTTCGGCACCTGCAGCACTATTACTCTAGTGGGGGCAAAGAAAAGAAAAAGAAATGCATCCTCGGACCACTCTGATGGGGAGTTGAGCCCTGCCTCACCTGCTGCATTGGAGGATGACATGATTATGGTACGCACACCTACATGGGCAAATGCCAACCATTTCCCTTAAATAATTAACTGTTGTAAACATGACAGCAAGTAGAGCATAGTGACTGCATCTGTTGTAATAATTGAAATATCACACTAAAGAAGTACTCCTACAGGGCTATTGAGGTGCACACCCATTATCTTCAAGTGAGGTCCCAAAACTTTGATTTGGGTTAGGTTTTAAAATTGAAACACAAATTTTGCAGTTGCCAGTGTGAGAGTATAAGTCAATAGTTAGGTTAAGTCTCTGACATCAGCTGCACATTAGAATGTCTCTACAGGCAACATAGTGTCACAAGCGAGGCAGGTGAAATGTATTATGACATACAATTACATGTATGTTTGACACTCCTCATGTCAAAACACACAAAAATGTGCTGTACACAGTGGAAGTGTAACACTTAATCATGAATGTGATATTGTTAATGTCCATGGCCCTGTGAGTTTCCAATAAAATAAAATATGAGCCTATCAAGTCTATTGCTGTTTAACCCAAGTTAAAAAAAATGTTTATGTATTTTTTTTTTTTTTGCGGGGGGGACCAGAAGAGGCGCTCCAATCGTGTGGTGAAGAGGAAGAAGTACACAGAAGACCTGGATATCAAGATAACGGATGACGAGGATGAGCAGGAGGATGTAGATGTTACTACAACAGCAGCGGCTGTTGCCTCTATCAGTGGTGGGACAGCAGCACAGCTAAAACAGGAAATGGAGCTGGATGGCGATGGACTGCCCAGCATGCAGTTCTTTGTGGTGAGCTAGGATTGTTGTCACAATGTTATTTTTTTTCTCAAGAGTTAGTTAAGGAAGAGTACTTGAAATGTGTTGGCTATTATCTGGTAAAGGTTGCTGCATCTTTGTTATATTTGCATCTTATTGCTGTCTTTCTCTTTATTTTTACAGGAAAATCCAAGTGAAGAAGATGCTGCAATCGTAGACAAAGTTCTGTCTATGAGATTAACTAAAAAAGAAGTATGTTTAATGCATGATTAAATTGTGTTACATAACACTTCACTGGTCGTTTACATATTTAGTAAATCATATTGTCAAACCCGCTCTTGTCTTGAAGATTTCCACCGGCCAGTACACCAATGTTGAGGAATTCTTTGTGAAATACAAGAATTAGTAAGTTTCTGTATCTCACTGAATCATTTAAGAAATGGCTCTAAACATTTTTTTTTTTATATTTCTTGAGTAGACATTTAAATGAGTACAACCTGGTTCTCCTCTTCTCAGTTCATACTTACACTGTGAATGGGCCAGTTTACAGCAGTTGGAAAAGGATAAGAGGATCCATCAAAAGATCAAGAGGTTCAAGACCAAACATGCACAAATGAGGCACATCTTCCAGGAGGTGAGAAGGTCATTTGCTGAAACCGCTTAAAATTTTGTAAAACTGCTTGACCTATAAATCTGCACATATGGACAGGTGGCAAATTAGGAAGGTCATTAGTTAACAGTTGTAGAAACATGGAAAATGCTGATGGTTCAGGGTGTCACTGATTGGTCATTGAAGATGATGATAATAGAACTTGTGTCCTACCTTGAAAGTCATCAGCTGACACTGTTTCATTCACATGTTGGACATCATTCTCCTTCATGTCTTTGTCTTTGAGTCCTGGGTTTTAGTTACACACTGTGGGTCAACACCTTATTAACATGTGGTTCAATTCAGGATGAAGAGCCTTTTAACCCAGACTATGTGGAGGTGGACAGGATCCTAGATGTATCCCACAGTGTGGACAAAGATAATGGCGAGGTGAGAGAAGATAATTTCACCTTTATATTTGGACAAAAGAAATTTGTTGTTTTGTTCTTTCATTCTTTTGTATGTAGCAGAACATTTTTTTCTTTCAGAAATTTCTTTTTTTTTTTTTTTTTAAAGAAGTAAAACATTTGCAGTATTTAAATATTTGCTTTTGCTGTTTTCCCCATAGCCTGTTATCTATTACTTGGTGAAGTGGTGCTCGCTACCCTATGAAGATGCCACTTGGGAGCTGAAGGAGGATGTGGATGAGGGCAAAGTTGAAGAATTCAGCAAAATCCAAAACCGTCAACCTCGCCTGAAAAGAACGGTGAGTAGTCCAGTAAAAGATGTTTCAGTGGGTTTAGGTGGCTGAAGACACAAAAAACAGTAGAAAAACAATAGAATGAGTTTAGGTGAAATGTATTGATGTATACAAACACATGCATGTCTAAAACTACTTGGGTCAAAGCCACAAAGAGTGCTGCACACAGTGGAAGTGCAACATGTGTTCATGAATATAAACTCATGGCCATTCAGGTGTCCAGTTGTTGCTTGAACATTGAAATAAAATGAAATATGACCTTATCAAGCATGTTATGGTTTAAATTAATTTAAACTTGCACTTTTTTGGACGTCCAGTGGGGCAGAAGTGTTGGCCAAAGAGCCCCCAGCTGGGGAGGTCAGAGAATATTCATTGATTACATTACAACCATTCCTTATTTACTCTTGGTACTCTCATAAACTCAAACGCCTGAGATGCAATGTCCATTCACTCAGTGAACTTGTATTCATATTGTGCCAAACCTTTCTTATGAAATACATTATCTCATGGCTACATAAGAGATAAACCAATCTCAACACACCATTAGCACCACACATTAGACAGAAATACTGGTTTTGCCCAGCATGAGTCAAGAGGCATCGAGTGGCGCAACACAAAGAGGTTGAGAAAGGTTCAACTTTATGCAACATTGACCTGAATGGACCAACTGCTTTCCAACTTTCAACTTGAACTGTGGATTCAAAATGTTAATAATGATAAGTTTGACTCACAAACTCATGTGGGGTAACTGACAAAGGTGCTTTTTTTTTGTTTGGTTGGTTGGTTCTGTTCTTTTCATCCACTTCCCTGCTTTCTTCAGGCACGACCTCAAGCAGGCTCATGGAAGAAGCTGGAGGAGACAAGGGAGTATAAGAATGGCAACACACTTAGAGAATACCAGCTAGAAGGAGTCAATTGGCTGCTCTTCAACTGGTACAATAGGTATTCATCACATCCAGCCACTTGTTTAAAGCCACAATTAAACTGGAGTTTTTGGATGGGCTATGGTACTTTAATTGAAATAGTAGGAATAGAAACTTTAGAATCAAGACAACATAAATAGACAATGTTTCATTCGTACTTTGTTGAAAACTCATCCATTTAGAAAAACATTTTTCTCCCTGAGGCCTCAATTTTAACATTCCCTTTAACTTATCTCTTAGGCAGAACTGTATCCTGGCAGATGAGATGGGTCTGGGGAAGACCATCCAGTCCATTGCACTGCTGTCAGAAGTGTATTCTGCTGGGGTCCAAGGCCCCTTCCTTGTCATTGCTCCTCTTTCCACCATCACCAACTGGGAGAGAGAATTCTCCACGTGGACCCACATGAATGCCATTGTGTACCATGGCAGCCTGGCCAGCCGACAAATGATCCAGCAGTATGAGATGTACTGCAAGGATGACAAGGTGGGTTTTTGATGACAGTTATTGTCATTTAACTTGACTGATTTGAAACCTGTCTGATGAAAATGTATTTTCTGTCAACAGGAGCATTTGATCCCAGGTGCATATAAGTTTGATGCTCTCATTACAACCTTTGAGATGGTTTTGTCTGACTGCCCTGAGCTGAGGGAGATATCCTGGCGTTGTGTTATCATTGATGAGGCTCATCGCCTCAAAAATCGTAACTGCAAGCTGTTGGACAGCTTAAAGATGTTGGATCTGGTGAGTTGATCACAGAAAACATTGCTGTAATCGCTGGTCATACATGCAGAGAATAACGGGATCGCTACTGCTCAACGGTCTTATGATTAAATGTGGTTCTTCAGTGAGACATTGAAATTTAAAATGTCATTAACATTCACTTGAGAGATTTTTAAGACTCAATTTTAACCTTTCCTGTTTTGTTTTCCTTCCTCTTTCTTCATATTTCCCCTTCATTCTTCCCGTTTTTTTACTTCAATGCTTCCTCTCCCAGGAACACAAAGTGTTGCTGACTGGCACACCTCTCCAGAACACTGTTGAGGAACTTTTCAGTCTCCTTCATTTCCTGGAACCTGCTCAGTTTCCCTCTGAGACAGAATTTCTCAGAGACTTTGGAGACCTCAAAACAGAGGAACAGGTATTTATTCTATAATGTTACCAAATCCATCCCCCATTATATTTAATGTTTACCTGAAAATGTTCAGCTGTCAGTGAGCCAATGCTTTGTTTTGGTCCTTTAGGTTCAAAAGCTGCAGGCAATCTTGAAACCCATGATGTTAAGAAGACTAAAGGAAGATGTGGAGAAGAACTTAGCACCCAAACAGGAGACCATCATCGAGGTTAGCTTGAATAGTTTCTCAGCTCCACAATTTCTCTTTTCCGTCTTTCAAACAAGGAATGACAATCAAGTATTGTTTGGATTAGTTAAGCTTGTGAATGTTTGACACGTGGGACTGAATAAGATCCAAATACTGAAAACCTTTTAGAAAGGATTCTTCACGACATGCTGTCATTTGTGCCACTGATTCCTTCCTAACCCACTCTTAATTTTTCAGGGGCCACAGCAGTACAAGTTGAAGCCTTGAAGTATACAAAAAGTAAAAAGTAACCACATGTGAAATGTGAACTGCTCAGGATGAGCCTTTCAGAGTTTCATATAGATTTAGGAGGCAAACATTCAGTATTAGCGTTAAAGACTTAATGCTATCCAACTACATGAGCAGACAGTGGTGACAAGCAGCTTTGCCAGCCAACATCATTATTCCTCCTGTGCATGATCATGTTTTTATTCAGAGCATGCATGGAGAGGAGCGCTAGTCACAGACCAGTTGTGTAGTGGAGAGTAAGAGTGCAGAAAGGAGGACTTGATGAATGAAAGCACTGCTCGCTGCTCTGATATTAAATACAATTTTCCCCAAAAATCTTTGGTGGTCAGTGCCTACAGCCTGCAATTAATAAATCAATACATGATAATCACAATAACATCTAAATTGCTGGTGAAATGCAAACTTTAACTATCTTCTTTTAGGTTGAGTTGACGGACATTCAGAAGAAGTACTACCGAGCCATCCTGGAACGGAACTTCAGTTTTCTCAGTTTAGGGGCAAATAGTAACAGCAATGTCCCCAACCTGCTCAACACTATGATGGAGCTACGCAAGTGCTGCAACCATCCCTACCTCATCAACGGTATAGCATCTGATTATTAACTCAGTATCTGTTGGATATCTTGAGCTTAAGTAGATATCCTTGTTGATGTTGGCTGTTATTAACAACAGCAGATCACAAGTTACATAACTTTTTGTATTAACAGCTCTCCATTTTTTTCCTTATCTGCTCATTTCTAATAATAACAACAAGATTGTTTCACACTGCCCATAAAATCATTTGTCAGCCAGTTCCTGGTATTATCAACATTCTAGTTGGCTGATAAAAACCGCACCGCAGATGGTGCCATTATTCTTTTTACTATGTTGTTTTTAAAAGTCTTAGTACAATGTAGGTGTCACTGTGCAGAGTGAGTTAATGTTAAATCAGAGGTGGAATGTTTCCCTAAACTGCCTATACACAATAAGTAGCGTAATCTGCACTAGCTGCAGGCTTGGAAGCTGCTGCGAGATCAGTTGCAATGTGCATAATTTTGATTGACTTAATTTACTTGAATCACAAAGCTACAAGGTCCACATTGGATTCATGTCAAAATTCAAATGGCAACATAAAATATCACTGGACTGACTGCCACTCATTTTACAACAACAAGGAGCCATTGTTTCCTACAAAGTGATTACTGTAGTGAGCATATGTTGAAAGCTCAATCCCAACTTCCTATAGTATTTATCTATTATTATTTATTTAGTATTGTAATATTTTTTCTTTTTTTTTTTTCCCCTTTCTTTTGTTGGGGGGGCGTGAGGGTGTCATAAGACCTAGAAAGTTTTAGTAGAAGTTTTGTATCACATTTTACACAATCTTTATGTTGCCATTGCTCATTTAGGAATAATGTATCATTTGTCATGCAACTTGTGTTTGATCCTGTAGGTGGATGAATCTAACGAGTAAATATGCATTACAATACTTTTTTTTTTTTTTTTTTGTTTTTGTGTTTTTTCCCCCCAGGCGCGGAGGAGAAGATCGTAGCAGAATTGCGGGAGGTGTATGACCCCCTGGCCCCCGACTTCCATTTGCAGGCCCTGATTCGTTCGGCCGGCAAGCTGGTGCTACTGGACAAGCTGCTGCCTCGTCTCAAGGCAGGCGGCCACAAAGTGCTCATCTTCTCCCAGATGGTGCGCTGTTTAGACATTCTGGAGGACTACCTCATTAACAAGAGGTATGAGTGTCAAAGTGGTCTTCATTTAATGCATATTTTTAAATTTGCCACCGGGGAAGTGCATGAGATTAATTAAGTATACAGACTGGCATTATTTGATATGATTAATGTGAATGGTTTTGTTTTTTGTTTTTTTTTTTTTTGTTTGTTTGTTTTGTTCCCCCTCCCAAATCAGATACCTTTATGAGCGAATTGATGGCAGAGTACGTGGGAACTTAAGACAGGCTGCCATTGATCGCTTTAGCAAGCCTGACTCTGACCGCTTTGTCTTCCTGCTGTGTACCCGTGCTGGCGGCCTGGGTATTAACCTCACTGCTGCTGACACCTGTGTGATTTTTGACTCTGACTGGAACCCTCAAAATGACCTGCAGGTACAAGACTGTGCTGTATTGTGTGGTGTTAGTGAAACTGGCAGGACAAGAAACAATGTGTACGTTTAGAAACGTGCAAAGCTTTTGTTTGACTCTTTTCTGGCCCTTATTTTTTTCTTCTGTGTCAAGGCCCAAGCAAGGTGTCATCGTATTGGCCAGTCTAAAGCGGTTAAGGTCTACCGTCTAATTACCAGGAACTCCTATGAGAGGGAGATGCTGGATAAAGCAAGTCTGAAGCTTGGGCTGGACCGTGCTGTCCTGCAGAGCATGAGTGGTAACAAAGACAGCAATGTCAATGGGGTAAGAAAAATACTTAACATGACTGGGGTCTATCCCAATACTTACATTCGCTGTGTTGAACATGCAAGTCTGCATTCATGGGTGTGCAGCTCCCCTATCAGAAAAATACTAATTTATACTTAATGTGCACCTTTAATAATAAATCTGTACCACAATTCGCCAAACCAGCTGTTTCACACAGGTCTGGTTGTTTATTTTTGACAGTTAATAGAGACAAAGGAGCTTTTTAGCAGTTATGGCAGAACTTCTTATGGGCTATTTTCTCACATTGTTAGTTTGTGTTTATGATAGACGCCAACCCAAGTAATATAATGCTTTGTTTGTTCAAGCATTTCATCGATGTGCCTCTAGATTTAATGACTTAAGTAATTGTATTCCTCGCCTCCCAAATGTCTATATTGTCTTTACTTATTTGTTTTCAGACCTTGATTGTGCTATGAGCTGTATTTATATTTATGTGTGCATGATGGGACATTGGTCCCATTGACCACTTCATTAAACCTCAAAACAATTGTGGTCTTAATGGGCGGTGTGGAATTTTTTAGAAATACCTTGTACAAGTAGTTTAGAACCCTGCCGTAAATGCCCTTTCATGTCATCTTCAATAGATCCAGCAATTCTCCAAGAAAGAAATAGAGGACCTCCTGAGGAAAGGAGCATATGCAGCCATCATGGATGAGAATGATGAAGGCAGTCGCTTTTGTGAAGAGGACATTGACCAGATCCTTCAGCGAAGGGCTACCACCATCACCATTGAGAGTGA
Source organism: Echeneis naucrates (assembly GCF_900963305.1). NCBI lineage: Eukaryota > Metazoa > Chordata > Actinopteri > Carangiformes > Echeneidae > Echeneis > Echeneis naucrates. Next base: position 5,553,354 of record NC_042527.1, read on the forward strand.
GGGAAAGGGCTCCACCTTCTCCAAGGCCAGTTTTGTAGCCTCTGAGAACCGTAACGACATTGCCCTCGATGACCCTGAATTCTGGCAGAAGTGGGCCAAGAAAGCAGACATAGACATGGACACGATTAATCGGAAGGTAAAATGATGTATATATTTATTGTGTGTTGATCATCTTAAAATATTAAAATATTGATTGAAGTCATTTACTAAAAGTTACTTATTCCTTCCACAGAACACCCTCGTGATTGACACTCCCAGAGTACGCAAGCAGACTCGCCAGTATTCCAGTTTACGAGGCGAAGGTGGAGACCTGTCTGACATGGACAGCGATGATGAGTATCCACCTGCCAATTCCAGACAGTCTCGTTCCTCCCGGCGCTCTGATCGCCACAGTGGAGGTGGATATGGTCGTACAGACTGTTTCCGGGTGGAGAAACACCTGCTTGTCTATGGGTATGTAGACTTGTTTTCCAGCTTTTGCGTCCCTTATAAAAATGTAAAACAATTTGTCAATTTATACACTTGTCATATATATATATATATATATATATAAATAAAATTATTTATTTATTTATTTATTTTTTCAAAATATTTCTTTCTCTGTTAACTACAGATGGGGTCGTTGGAGGGACATCCTGTCTCACGCTAGATGCAAGCGTCGCTTGAGTGAACGCGATGTTGAGACCATTTGCCGTGTTATCTTGGTGTTTTGTCTGCTCCACTACCGGGGAGATGAGAATATCAAGAGTTTCATCTGGGAGCTCATCACACCACCCGAAAATGGGCGTGAACCCACAACACTACTCAACCACTCAGGTAAGAATAGTTAAAAATGAAACCTGCTTCATTTCTGATACTTAGATATTATACTGCAGACTTAGACTTGCACTGCAGACATTTCCTTATGTGATGAAATTTCGCTTTCCCCCCTAGGCCTGTCTATTCCTGTTCCCAGAGGCAGGAAGGGTAAGAGAGTTAAGGCCCAGAGCACGTTTGATGTTCAGAAGGTGGAGTGGATCCGCAAGTACAACCCTGACACCCTGCTGCTGGATGATAGCTACCGCAAACACTTGAAACACCAATGCAACAAGTCAGTGAAACTCAGTCACCTTTTGTCCATGTCTACCTATTCTCAGCCATGCTAAACATCTTCTTTTTCTCCTCAGAGTGTTGCTGAGGGTGCGTATGCTCTACTACCTGAAACAGGAGGTGATTGGTGAACATGCAGAAGCTGTCCTGAAAGGTGCTTACATCAGGTGTGTAGTACAGCCCTTTGTCCTTCAAGCTGAGTTCACACGCCAAGTTTAAAACAACACATCAAAATATGAATGCTTTTTCAGGGATGTTGATATTTGGATTCCTGAGATGGAACAGCAAGAGGTACCTACAGCATGGTGGGATGCTGAAGCTGACCGCTCACTACTTGCGGGTGTATACAAACATGGTGGGTTCTCTACTCAGAGGTTCATAACATTTTTGAGCTGTAGCATAAATGTGTCTGGTGGTGTTGCTTTAAATATGGAACATGTCTGCTTTTTTGTGTGTCAACCTCTACTGTGTCCCTCTTCCTAGGTTATGAAATGTACACCACCATGCGTGCTGATCCATGCCTCTGCTTCCTGGAAAGAGCTGGTCGCCCTGATGACAAGGCAATTGATGCTGAGCAGCACACTGGCGACACTGAGATGGGAGATGAGTGAGTAAAAACTATATATTTGCATTAATTTCATTTTCTAAATTAACTTGTTTTAAATGCTATAGTTGTGGGTGTTGAATTTAACTTCATGAAACATACAGACATTGTACAGAATTACTCTTTGACTTTGCAGCGCTGATTATGATAAGTACTCAGAGGACCCAGAATTCAAACCTGCAACAAGACACAAAGATCTTTTTGAGGAGGTATGAATCCCGATCTGTTATTTTGACTGAACATTTTGAAATTGAACAGTAGTAATGAAAGTGTATGTATATATATATGATGATAGATATGACATTGTTCTTCCAGCCTGACTCCATGAACGTCGACGATGAGATTTCTGTTGAAGACAAGGCAGGGCCAGTGATTACAGAAAGCTTATTGAGCCAGAGTAGTGGAGCTGACTGGCCCTCAAGCTCATTACTTACAGCACGATTGCGGCGCCTTATCACAGCCTTCCAACGTAGCTACAGACAGGAGCAGCTGAAGATTGAAGCAGAGGCGAAGGGTGATCGCAGGCGCAGGCGCTGCGAGCAGGCAAGCAAGCTGAAGGAGATTGCAAGACAGGAGCGCCAGCAGAGGTATGTTACTCAGGCTGATCATTTTCAAAGACTGCGCTTATTATGCATTTACCGGGGTCAACTTCACATCAGATAGTATCCAGTGAAGCTTTTTTGAATTATTAGCAGGAATGTCACGTTGCACTCAGATCAAATCCACCTAACCCCAGGTCCCTCTTTGTCCTTCTCCAGGTGGACACGTAGGGAAGAGTGTGACTTCTACCGTGTGGTATCAACCTTTGGCGTGGAAAAGATAAAAAAGGAACCAGGTGTTCTTGAGGGTGGAGAACCAGAGTTTGACTGGACCCGCTTCCGCACCTTTGCACGTCTGGATAAGAAAACTGATGAGAGCCTCAGTCGATACTTTCGCTCTTTTGTGGCCATGTGCCGGAGGGTCTGCCACCTCCGTCCAGGCCGTGCTGAAGGTAACAACTACATGATACATTGACAAGATATGGTCGTCAAATATTTAGTTATGATATAAGCACACTCTCTCACACCATGTAATTGAAGGTCTCCCAATATATTTGTATTACTGGAAACTACAACTTTTGACACCAATATCAGTCCGCATTATTTAGATTAAGAGGATTCAATGAATGGCAGTGTTTTGAAAGTCAAGCATGTTGAGATTATAAGAACTTAGTTTTCTGTGTCTGAATCTGTCTCTTTATCAGACCCATCAGAGCTTTCCCAGACTGTGGCCCCCATCACTGAGGAGCGTGCTTCCCGTACACTGTACCGTATTAGCCTTCTTCGCCGCCTCAGAGAACGAGTCCTGCCCCACCCTGCCTTGGAGGAGAGATTGCCTTTGGCCCCATCCAGCTCAGAGCTGCCCACTTGGTGGAATATACCAGACCATGATCGTCAGCTGATGCTGGCTGCTTCTCTGCATGGTGTCAGCCGCACAGAGCTCTCCATATTCCCAGACACACAGTTCACTTTCAGTCAGGCAAGGGATGAGTTCATCCAGAACCAGCAGGCTCCACCCCCTCCACCTCCACCCCAAGTACTGCCCATAATGCCCCTCATCCACTCCAAGACACAGCAGGACCTACTAGGAGTAAAAATGGATGGAGCTGATGATGACACTCGGTTGCTTAGCACTGAAATAAGTACCGACCTGCAGAGCATGCCATTGAGTCACCATGAGGGAAAAGTGCAAGGGCAGGACTGGAGCTTCAAGAGGAGCAGGGGCAGGGGAGGAAGGAAGGGAGAGGGAGGGTCTGATTCAGATTCTGATTCAGATTCAGGCTCATCATCCTCAGAGCGATCAGGGAGCAGTGATGACAGCGGAGAGAGTGAGGAAGAGGGAGAAAGAAGTAAGTTGGTGGAAAAAATGATAAATGATAAAAGAATATAATCAACCAATTTAATAATCTTTTTCTTTTTTTTTTTTCTTAGCAGGCATGAAGATGTGTGACGTGGATGAAGAAAATAGTTTACTCTCCATGACTCCATCTCAGGATGGTCTTCCACCCCCTGACCCTCTCAGGGTTGACTGGCCGAAGGTAATTTGAGTTTGAACTAGTTGCAAAGCTTTCTGTTGTGGGACTAAAAGGACATCTTTTATTTTCTTGTCATGAATGACTTTATTCATGGGACTCTTCCTTTGCCAAAGGACCGTGTGTTAATCAACCGCCTGGACAGTTTGTGTATGTTGGTGCTGAGTGGTCAGTGGCCCTCAGGGCGGCGGTACATTCCTGAGGCTCAGCTCAATCCAAGCTCAGAACTTGTGGGAGACGAGATGGCCTACACACGGGTGATCCGTAAACCTAACATGCCTGGTGGCCCAGGGGCAGAAGGAGAAGATGGAGAGTTCACCGTCAAACTCCTTAAGGTGAGAATATACTATAAGATGAGACAGGCAAGCGACAATGTTCAAAACCCTTCACTGTTGCATTTGTTGACCATTAAATCACATTACTTGCGCATATCTGAGAGCTGGCTTTCGTCCTTTTTAATAATAATTAAAAAAAAAATCAATAACAAACACAAGGTGTAGCTGTGATGTCTAGTTCTAAATTGGAGACCTGTCTTTCTGTGACCCTCCAAGGAGGAGGGGCTGAAGCTGACCTTCTCTAAGCAGGCCTTGATGCCCAATGGTTCAGGGGGAGAGAGCAGCCGCAAGAAGCGCAAGGACCAAGAGGTACATGTAGGAAGAGTTACATGTGTTTCTCTATAGTATGGGAGGAGTTGGATACAAAAACAAAACTGCTTTGGATTATGTCATATAAACTTGTTTAGATCATTTCTCTCTCTCTCTGTCTCTGTCCGTCCTAGTTGTTGGATCAAGATGGACTTGATCCACTGGAGCGTACTCCTCGACGCAGGGACCCACCTATTTGGCTGAAAGAGAATCCAGATTATGAGGTGGAGGGAGATATGCTGGAGGTAAACTCATGGCATGGAATGAGACCAAACTCATCAAGTCTCAGTTCATATTGCCTGGATTATGAAAAACCATAGAAGAACAAAATGTCAGTAACAAAACTCTGCCTTATTGCATAATTTCTTTCATTTCATTAGCTCCTTGTAAACAGAAGTAAAAGGAAGAGAAGGAGGAGGGCAGATAAAGCCCTAACAGGTAGTGAAAAGGTCAAACTCATTAACATGAGGACTGGAAAAAAGGTGAGACATGACTGATAAAATGTACACAATTCTTCTTAGCTTTGTGTAAATGGCTCCCAAAATTCAAACATGCAACTGTACATTCTTTGAAGGTTGGAGCAGCTTCCTGTCCGATGCTACAAGATCTGAGGGACTATCTGGAGGAGAACCCTGATAATGCTGTGGCACCTGAATGGTCTGAAACTGTCAGGAACTCTGTACGTAAAATCACTTTATACTGTGATCACTTGGAGAAGAAAGTTAACATGATACTTGTTTCACCTCTGATGCATTGATAAAAGGCTTTTTGTGGTGAAGTTTGGTTGAAATAGTGTATTTGGGATTTGCTGGAAGAGAATTTTTGGTACTGAAAGGTTCTTCTCCCTGACCCGTCAACATGGACTGTGTGTGGAACTGAAGCAACCAAATTGTCAGTGGATGTCAAACCACCTCTTTCTATTGTTTTTAATAATAATCTCTTCCACAGGGTTTCCTGCCAGAGACCCTCTTTGACCGACTGCTGACTGAGCACTCGGAAATTCCTAAGAAGAGCCGGCGTCGCCATCATCATCATCACCACCACCATCATCACCATCACCACACTCCAGAGCCTGTTCCTGAAGACCCCAACCTGCATGTCGTAGAAGAGGAGACTCTGGTCTCAGATGGCGCCTACATGATGGATGAGGAGGACCTCGAGACCACCCACCACTTCCTCACTAGTCCGGACTTTGATGTTAAAATAGAGGGGGGTGACAGCCTTTCCCAAGGTGACTATGATAGTTCAGATCAAGAAGCACTATTGGACGATGTCATCATAGCACAGAAGGACTCTGACTCCTCATCAAGCTCAGAGGACTGACTGAGCCCCACTGCTCAAACACATCTGACTTAGTCCCCTTCGCAACAATGAATCATGCTATTCCTCATGTTTTATTTTTACCATGTTATGTATCGAATTATGGATGAATGTGTTTTTGTTGCTACTTTTAGTCATTTATTTTATATAGGATTATTTTTTTCCGTGAAAGGAGCAGGTTTGCACCCAGTTTTCGTTTAATCACTGAGAATTGTCTAATTTTTCCACTTACCCTCTTTCAATAACATCTGGCAAAATGGCTAAAAGCTGAGCTTTCTTATTTCCCCAATTCATCACTCTCCTCATCTTCCTCAAAGCATATAAATTCCCATCACATTCCCAGCCGTGACCAAAAGGGGGCCCCTGCTGTACAGATATACTTTTCTTATCTAAGAACCTCAATGCTGGTCCTCTAGTGCGACATGAAACTGGACATGTGTACTGAACAGAACCTGGATCCAGATACCACAATCCCCCCCATCTCATCTGGTCATATCCTCTGTGTCCAGGCAAATCTGTGAACTCAAAGGGGATCCAGTGTGTGGATGTACTGTTATAGTTTTCACTCTGTGGGAGGGTGGGGGTCAAATCGGGGGAAGGGTGGGGGAAGTGGCGTATTAGTTACTGAAGCAGTACTAGGAGGATGGCTGTAATGTACAATGTAGAGCTGGTCAGTTGTGTACAATGGTTCAAATATGACAGCAATGAGTTACTATTCTTGTTTTATGAACTGACTGTATCTGTGATATGAATAACAGCAATCTAAAGTGAAAGCAAGTTTGTGTGTGATTTGTGTTATTGTGACTTCTCCAAACAAGCAATAAGGAGGTTTACTGTTTACACAGAAGTCAGTTATGTCCATTTCTGAACTGTTTCATTAACAATACTCATTACATCTGATGATCGCACAGACTGTTGTCAATATGCACAATACGTGAGACCTATGGTGTCTTTACCAAGCACTGTTTATTTGATAACGTATACATTATTCTTGTACTTAATAGTTCAAGAATAGTAATACATGCAGTTATTTCAACTAAAGGAGAACACACATCTTGGCACATACAGCTACTGCTTCAAAGTGTACATCATCACTTTTTTTCTGATAGTACACAGTGAGACCCCATTGTTTTTTGTTTTATATATATATTTTAAAAATAAGATGCAAGTACAGCAATTAATATCCTACAGCCTTAGAATAAGTTTGGAATTGCACTTGATCCAATAAAAGGAGAAAACCTGTAATTTTGTAACTCCTCCATAAAAACATTGGAAGAGCTGACTTTGACAGCTTTTCACTTTAAAATGGAGAGTCACGAGGCAGTGCAGAAAGTCCTAAAAAGTGGCTAGTCCTTGAGGACTTTGTCATTATTATGCCATCCTACTATAATGTTGATCCATACTCAGGGGTTAACCTCCTCAACTACTGCAGCTTGTTGACATCCAGGAAAGAACCAGCTTATCATTGGCTAAGTGACCTGGCTCTTGATTTTATCAGTTATTGTGAACCATTGAGTTCCCAAAGTGAACTCGCGCATTCGTTTGATGAGGGATGCAGGAGGCGCCCAAATCAATTTCATATATTTTATTTGAACAACTAACAGTAAAATATACTAGAAAAGAGAAAGGGCTCGTTTTCAGAGCTCTGGGCCAGACTATGTTTCCCTGACCAGCAGACAACTCCGGCATCAGTTCACGAAGTCTGATGCTCTGTCTTTCCCTGGTCCAGCTTATGTTATGGTTACACAGAGGAAATGAGGTTTGTGGGTGTAGTCTTCTTCGGAGTGCACACTTCCTCTTCGTATTATCTGGCTCCATTCCCGCGATCAGCCCCCAGCGGCTGTTGTAGGTCCCTGTTTTCTGTGCAAGAAAAAGGAGAAGAGACACAAACCACAAACTCCACAACCCCAGTGTGTCTCCTTCATTCACTAATAAAAAGACCATGATTATAAAATACTGTATATAGATATTTCATAAAAAGTGTTTTTCAATCATGGCTATATGTTATCCTTATTATATTGTGCAGTAACTACTTCATTTGTTTGGGTGTCACTCTTTACTCTATCATAAGTAGGCAGTTAAATCCAAACAGCATAATAAAAGTTTAAAAACATGTAAGAGGTATGAACTCAGATATTAAAACAATACGTGATTCATTAGGTTAAAACAGCCTGATTATCAATGATACAAAAGTGTGTAAGTAGCCTCAGGTCAGACATCCCAACAGGACTCCCTTATTTAATGCTGAAGAAATATAATATTAACATGGTTCTGCAAACACAAGACAACAAAGAAGCAGCAGGTAAAACATACCTGCTGCTTCATGATCACTTAAGGCATTTCATAAAACTGAGCCCATGGAGCTAGTGTGTTTAAATTAAAGCTGTAACCCTAAATTATACATAGCAAAACTGACAGTTTTGTATATTTGTATCATTTCGTTAACTTTTACGTGTTGTTTCATTAGCGTTTAAAACACTATATATATATATATATATATATATCTTTACAAACATCTTCAAACGACAATGAAAGCAAATGCACTATACACAGCACACATTTAATTTGTTGTTTTAATTAAATTAGAAAAAATGGAGTAGCTTTTCCATTCAGGTCTGAGAAAAAGCCCGTGTTATTGTTTTTCTTAGCAGGTTACGCAAAAAAGTTACATGGTGGCTCCTTGTACGCTACGCCTACGTTTTAAACGATCACGGCGCATTTTCCGACACACCTTGAATCCGGCACCACGCCTGGTGGTCGGTTAGTGGGTGGTGCTAACTACTGTCCCCGGCACTAGCACCACTACAGCATATGACCGAGCATCATGTCGGGCCTGCAGTGAACATTGCGCCCCGGTGGCAGTTCAGACGTAACATTTCAGCAAAAGTGTGATTATTTGGCTCTCAGTGGCTCCGAGTCCCCTCCTTGTTGCAGGTCTCCATCGCGTTTCAAGGCTAAATCGATTAGCATCATCTCTTCGACCTTAACGTTATGCTAAGCGACGTTGATTAGCTGGCTAGCTGCTAGCAGTTTTAGTTAATGTTAAGAAATATCAGTTTCAGCAAATTGTAAAGTGTGAGATAAATTTAGTTCAGCGTTAATCTTATCAAAATGGACCTTAATTTTTACTCTGACCTGTCGGATGGTTGTGCCCAGAATGTTGATCCTGAATTTTTGGACAGCCAGGCTTACGGTGGATACTCTGAGGAAAACAAGGTAAACTGTTGACTCGTGTTTCATTGTGGGAAAGATGAATGTGTGCGTTAGAGTTGGATGCTAACAGCCCGTTTCAGTTTCCAGAAGGAAGCGACAGCTACCTGACCATCAGTGGAGCGGGACATCCTTTTCTGTCCGCTGAGGTGAGAGACTTAAATAAAGTAGCACGTAGGAGTATAACATGTCTTTACATGTTTCAGTGCTTTAAGGACTGACCCAGTGTTTTTCCTCTTTCTCCACACACAGCAGACATTCCATACTCCCAGTCTTGGAGATGAAGTTTTTGAGATCCCCCCCATCTCCCTTGATCCAGACCCAGCCCTGGGCATCAGTGATGCTGTGTCCCACTTTGAATTGACCGATGGGCCAGATGGCACTGGGGGGCCATCAGGCTCCCGGAGCCTTGTTAGCAACCTGGTGGTGGAGGCTAATGACCCATCCTTTGCTTCCACCTTTGTGAACTCTGCCTCCCAAGGCTTGGAGCAGCTGAACCTTGGGGCAATGGGCCAGGCCGGTGGTGGGGCCCTGCTGAGCTCCTCTGCATTGGTAAGTGCTCTGCCTGTCGGTCGCCTGAATACTATTGTCAGTTGTTCATGATTGCAGCACAGAAACCATTTGGGTTTGTTTTGCTTGGTTTGCAGGAACTTGGGAACACTAGTGGTTCACATTTCAGCAGTTCCTCCCCTATGACCATTGATGTTCAGCTAGGTGACATTGGTCACGGTCTTTTAGGAAGCAGTCAGCTTTCTACAATTAACCAATCAGAACTGGCACTTGGTCTTGGGAGTGAAAACATTGGACATCATTCAGGAACACCTGAGCAGCCGCTGTCAGCAACACCATCTCCAGTTGGTTCACTGCAGGATGAGGACATGGATGACTTCAAGGTGAGGTGTTATATCTGTGGTGGCCAGCATTGTCTGTTTACATTCTTTACAGCCAGTCTTGTATAATTGTATTCTGGATTCAATGAGTTTTTTAGACCCTGGAACTAATATGTTTTTATATGCCTTTTTCTCTCCCATTTTTTTGTCTTTACTCAGAGGAGTGTGCTGGTAGACTCACCGATGTCGCTCTCCTCTGTTGTCTCGCACATGTCCTCCCACCCAGCTCCAGCTTCTTCTGTCTCCCCAGCAACAGGCAGAAGGGTTGGTGGGAAGCCTGCCACTATGGCTTCAGTGAGTGGGGCCATGGGTGCGAAAAAAGAACGGAAGAAGAAAGACCCCAATGAACCACAAAAGCCTGTCTCAGCCTATGCCTTGTTCTTCAGAGACACACAGGCAGCTATTAAGGGCCAGAACCCTAATGCCTCTTTTGGAGAAGTGTCAAAGATTGTGGCCTCCATGTGGGACAGCCTGGCTGAGGAACAGAAACAGGTAGACATGCTTACATATGTTGGCATGTATGTTGCCATACTGCATCATAGGTTTCTGCTATACTTTTAAAAATCCATGGTAGGAACTCCTGTTCCTGGTTTTCACCAATGCTCAAAACTTCCTGTTATTGTACCGTTTGGTCCCACACACAGTTGTTCTTCACAATTAAAGTGCAACCAATATACATTCCATGTACCATAACATAAAGACTTTTTGCACATTGGTGCTTATTTTGTCTCCTCAAGGTTTACAAGAGGAAGACAGAAGCAGCTAAAAAGGAATATTTGAAAGCACTGGCAGCTTACAAAGCCAAGCAACTCTCACAGGTAACAGCATGTGGTCCTCTAAAGAAACAGTTGGAGGATTTTCATTCAACTTGATTTTCTAACATCTTTAATGTCTGTATTTCAGCCTCCCACTGAGGAAATGGAGATTTCCCCTTCACCACCACCATCAGCCACTAACCCGACTCATAATGCTGCCACCTCTGCTGCTCAACAAACAATCCGCACAACTAACAACCTAGAGGAGAACACCATCACCAATATTTGTGCCTCCAACATTATTTTGGATGTCCCAGAGATGACCACACGTTCCAGAACAGGGGCGAATAAAGCATCCGTTCCAGTAACAGTAGCTCCACCAGCCCAGACCATCACCAAGATCATCATTCCAAAGCACATGCTGCAGGCAGGGGGCCAAGTGGTGACAGTGTTGCCCGGGGGCGTCCGCACCTTGCAGCCTACACTGGTGGTGTCGGGTGCCTCTCGTCAGCCACCTCCACTGCAGCAGATGCAGAATGCCCCTCTGCCACCACGGCTTCAGCAAATGGCGCCGGCACCCCCACCACTGCAAGCCAAACCGCGTGAGGGAAGCACCACAACAGGTCTCCCTGTATCTGTCACGGCGACACCTCCGCCTCCGCTCCAGATAAAAATAGTTCCTGCCTCCTTGCAAGGCAAAGAGACACTGCCAATTATTGTCCCCAACACAGCAGCTGGATCATCGACTGGCACTCCTGCACAGCCTGCATCTGTTGTGTCAGTGCAGCTGGTGAACTCTGCTGATGTGTCAGGAAGTCCGGATGATGACGACGTTGCAGAGGTGCTGCCCTCAGAAGAGGTCAGAAGAGTTTATTTTTCTAATGTCACAGTAAAAGATTACTTTCAGAAATGGAGAGTATTATCAGCTCAAAATTGGGCAATGTTTCCAAAATAGTCTTATCCTGCATTTTATGCTTGAGATGCTCAATTTTATCCCTCCTGTTTAATATTAGAGTAGACTCTATAAATGTCAAACTTTGTTTTATTACAGCAGAGGAGATGTAATTGAGATTCTTAACTTAATATAAAGAAGACCCACATTTATTACTTTGTCAGTGAAAATTTTGCTCATGTTTTTGTGATTTACTAGATAATTTCCTCATTACGCTGATAAGAAACTAAATCCAGGCAGCATCAGATATCCTTCAAAATGTTATCTTGAAGACAGAAGAATATCTCTGAGAACTCAGTACTGTAAAATCTATTCAGTGGGAAGAAGAGGCATGAATTCCAACTTGATGAATTGAGATTTGAGACTCACTGTGGGCGCAAAAGCTCTTTCCTGCATATTTCATCAGTTTGGTTGCAGAATGGAAAATGGAAAGCCACGTTTTAATGTGCTGTGGTAGGGAAAATTCACTGTTGACTTAACAGCAAATGAATGCAGCTCGGGGAGTTTCATGGAGGGGAAGGAGGACACTTCCCAGAATTAAAACTACAGCTTTCAAACATGCCTTTGCTAAATGCCGAGTTGAAGATGGTGGACTGTGAAATCAATTAATTTGTGCCTTATGCATGAACTTAGACTCTTTGCAAAAAAATCTTTCATCAATGAAAAGATATTTCTTTTAAGTCTCTGGGCTGCTTTTGTGTTGTCATTGAAGGCTGGGTGGAAAACGATGCAAACTACTATGACAGCCGTTGATCACCCCGCATAACAACAGTAACAATGCTCTTCAAAATCTTTACTCTTTTCCTCAGGAAGAGATGGAGGTGAATGGGTCTGCTGATGCTACAGCTAGGAAGAGTGTGTGTGTGAGGGCTGGTTGTAACAACCCAGCAGTAGAAAGTGAGGACTGGGACAAAGAGTACTGCAGCAACGAATGCGTCGCCAATCACTGCAGGTGTGTACAAGTTTGAAACTTGTGTTGGTGTGATGTTGGCAGCACACATTTGACAACTCTTTTTGTGTGTTTTTCAGAGATGTTTTCAAGGCATGGTGCTCCATCAAGAATCAGACCATGGGAACAGTGAAGTAGAGAGCAGCTATGACTATTTATATCAACAGAAAGTTTGATTTTCATCAAAAGCCAGTGTTACAAATGACAGATGCATTTCAGTGCATTGCACTGCAGGTAACCAAGTGTCATAATTTCTCTCTTTTCTGTACATACTTTCGGTGTAACAGTTGTTCTCAAGGTAATGGTGCTGTATTGGTAAAATTATTCTTAAGTACAACTAATTCTAATTGCAGACATGGCTCCATTGTGGGTGTTTATGTAGTGTTATCTCTGAGTATGTATACAGATTTTAGTCAGGCCTCAAGGGACTTCATGGCAGCTAGAGAAACGAAACAATCAGCAAAAATGAAGTATTGAAGATATTCAAGAGAATGACTTATTTTAAGCCCACACAGGTCCATGGATATTTATTAACTGTAAATTGTAACTTCTTTTGGAAAGAGGTTCAAATGGGTAAAACTGGCACCATCTTATGGGATCAAACCAGCCACAATGCCTGTTAGTATGTTCAAGTATTCAGTGGGCATTGGCACATTATTACATTTGTACTGAACTGACTTGAGTCAGGCCACACCTGTCTTCATGGTCAGCCTTCATTTTCATCTCAGCTATACACCCTTAAAGTTTAGTGGCAGTTGTGATCTATCGTTTTGACAGAGATCTGATCAGAGACGTAAACACCAGCCAGTTTTTTTCTTAACCCCTCATGCGCTGCCATTTTACAGTTGCTGTTTTAATTATACAATGCTTACTAATTGGTTCCATATTTATGCTCTGATATTTTTGATGTTAAATCATTAAGTGAAAGAAATTAGAAAAATAATAGAATTGACTGAAAAATGCCTTTGTTTGACAAGAGAACAGTTTATATTACTGTATACCTTGTTTTTGTACTGAGAATATTGGCCAGTTTGGGCTTAATGCTGTCTTCATTTTTGTAAAACACAATTTACAGCGTTGTTAGTTGTTAATACATTCAGGTTTTCTTAATAAATGAGAAAAGGATTCAATCTAGTGACTTCTGTTTTTGTCATGACCCTTAAAGAAAAATGATAACCAGTGAAAACAAATTAGTGCTAAATTCATAAGCATGCACTCACACTCTGATTCATGGGTGTGTTGAGGAGTTCAGCACTTGGGAGCAGAAAAAAAAAAAAAAAAAGCGTACTTTGATGTCAAGCAGCCAAGTCTTTATTGTAACAATTACAATAAATTACTACAATTATTTTATTTTTACCTTCAAAGGAAAAGGAATATAGCTTTACCTTAGATCTCAAAATGCTGGGGCTCAGCATGGCATTGTTAAGGACTTTTTACCTGTGATGAATCTTAGAAGGCAACAAAATTACAATACTAAAACCTTAACCTCTAACAGTACAAACATACTTTGTATAAAAAATACTCTATATGGCATTAACACTGGCATAATCTGCAATTAAATTATAGATAATTAATTAATATTCCTAACATACTGTACAAACCCTAACTGACTCTACAATATAAAAAATATACCTGAGGTGAACATTTTCGAGTTGGTGGGCTTTATGGTGGGCCATTTCAGAGCAGGTTACAGGACTTAAGGCAGTCCAGCTGGCTGAACACTGACTTCATAGATTGTGTCAGGAAGCTTTTACAATAGAGACTCTGCTGGGTGGATCCACATGGTAAAGACCCACACCAAGACATGCTGGCTGAGTCAGCTTAACCTTGAACATGTGCAGCAGGGTGACAGTGGCTTCCACAGCACTGAATGTGATGTCGCCCATCTCAAAATCAACCCTGACTTCTATCTGGCTGCTCGGCAGGGATCCAGTCAGTTCTATTTTTTCACCATTATGGTAAGCAGACAGTTTGCCCTCACTGTTGTGTGTTAGACTCCATGACACCGGGTTGTTTCCAAAGGCGCTGGTGTACCTGTTCTTGCGTGGGATGCTCTTGTAGGAGACAGCAATGTCCCAGTACCCCTCAGCCTTCACCTCCCAGGTGTGGGTGCCAGAGGAGAAGCACCTGGTGGAGAGAACCTGTGGGGCTTCATCAAAGCGGCTGATACTTTTGGGATAATCCAGCTTGACTTTGACTCTCTCCACCGTTTGAAGGTCAGCAGCGACTCCAAGGAAAGGACTGGCAGTGTTCACAGCAAACGTGAGCATTCCTGAGAGACAGACCATAGCGTGTATGCTTTACATACATCATTTGATGCTACTCCAATTTATAATACACACCCTTAATCTTAGTGTTAAATAAACAGCATGACCATCACTCTTGGTGATGCACCATTAATCTCTGTGTGTTCTTTTATTTTATTCATTGGATTCTTGGTCTGCTTGCATCTGACTTTCAGAGGACCAAATGCAATGTGCATCACACACTTTTTTGAGTTTACACTGTATTTACACGTTCATTACAGTGTAAGAAATCAGTTCACTGAGGAAACAAACTCAGGAGGGTTTTCAGCTCCGGCATTGGTCTGGTATGACCACTTGTCATGTTTTGTGCATGTTAAAATTATATTCTGGTTTCATTTGCCTGCATAGACCTTTATTCCAATTTTGAGAAACCAGGATATTACCGCACTCTGTCAAGCTTTCAGGTGTCAACTCCAGTGCAACATGCATATAGAGAAAAAAAAAAAGGTGAAAAATTTACAATGATTAGTGTCTGACAATAGTGAAGCTTTTAATGCTTTAAATTGCTTCTATACTCTTTTACTGAAAATTAGAAGGAGATGCCAAATCCAGAGTGCATCTGGGAACTAATCTGAGCACATCCCAACCACCAGAGCAATTTTGAAAATCCTAACAGTGCTTTCTTAAGGCTTGTCAGGATTACACAAATAGTTCAATAGATTGACTTCCAACATTTCCAATCAGATACATTGTTTTTAACCTGTCATACCTGTGTCTTCTTGTTCTGGAAGTATGTGGCTCCCTGTCAGATGCTCAGTCAAGAGTTCTATGCAGGGATTAAAAGGAGTTATATGGAAGAATACTCAATGCAATTAATAATAATAATGATACAAATTAGAAGCTCGATAGAGATATTAACCAAATAAACAGAGCATCAGATCAGACAACAGTCCTGTTGAGTTCAACTCTGTCTGAGAAATTATTTGAATCCACTCAAGCCAGTCATTACAGGGCCAACACACAGAGACAGACAGAGACAAACAACCACCCACACTAAGACCTACAGACAATTTAGGGTCACCAATTAACCCAAGCATGATGTATTTGGACGGTTGGAGAAAACCAACACAGGCACGGGGAGAACATGCAAACTCCACACAGAAAGGCCCCAGGCCGGGAACTGAACAGTGCTAACCACTGTCGCTGCTATTTGGTAGACAAAGTTGTTTCTGCCTTAAAACCTTCTTTGATATCATTTTATATCATAAAGCTTGCATATTTGTTGTTGCTTTGTTAACATCAAGAGAGACACTGGACTTGCCTGCAATGGTGGAATAGATGTGATGCACACGATTCTGCTGCCTGTCCAAAGCTTCTGATAGTGTCTGGTTTTCTACAGCGTAGTTGTATGCTGTTTGAAAGAAAAGAGATATTAGTGAATGCACATCACACTCACTGAAACACTCAGCAAAATGCTTATTCATGGTAAAAGAAATCTTTGCCTTACCATAATATAGAGCTATGAACCACAGACAGAGCAACATCACTGTCACACTGTTAAGGCTCGAGTGACCAGGGTTCACTTTTTGTTTCTGTTAGGCAGAAAAATACGTTCACATACAAAACAGGCAAATCCTTCAAAATCACTGAGAATGTAGTAAACTAGTCTCACCTCATGTTCGATGCCTTCTCTCAGTTTTCGTACAGAATCAGTAGATTCTTTGATTTGGTTCTGGAGCACTGTTAAGTGCTGGTCCATGTAGTCCTGTCAAATGCACAGTGTACCTTTAAATACAGCCTTGTACAACAAATCGTATTCTGATATATTCCCATAATCAGCTTTAAGATCAACAATCATCATCCAATACATCTGGAAGCATCATATGCAGTATGAGCTTGTTCCCAGTCTTTTTGTTTCATCGAAGTATCCTAGGTGTTGCATGCATTATATTTTTAACTCATTTTGCAAGACTTCTACCAGATTCAAAGACATAATTTAATGGGTTTGCCCAAAGTGTCACTGCACAATATAGAGATTAAGAATAAATAAAGCATGAATGACATGGGTTGGTAGATCAAAATCAGAGCCAGAGGCCTGAAAGTCCAGTTTCACTGCAGCACATTCAACAACTATAGTTTCCCTCCCCAGTGTGGTTAAATCCTTTGGTTTCACAAGAATATGTTGCTGCCATTGGCTTCTTGTGTGCCAAAATGTTTTTGCTGCGTTATGTGGTGTGAAAGAGCATAACTCAAACTCACAGTCAGCTGTCTCCGCAGGACTGTTGAGGACTCATTGGCAAGGTTGTGCTGCTTTCTCTCCAGGGCGCACATGTTGCAAATGTAACGCCTGGACATGTTGCAGTAGTACCTAAGCACGGCATCTTCGTGCTGCGGACATTTCCTCTCCTGGAGGTCACCCAGAGACCAGACCAGAGGGTGTCCCATGAACACTGGAAGCTCCTGGTGGTCCTTGACGTGCTCTTCGCACATCGACACCTCACACTTCAGACATGTTTTTATGGCCAGTGTTTCTTTCCCTGGGCAGAAGTCGCAGTGCACAGTTTTGGTCTGCTCCTCCTGTTTATTAAAAAAAAAAGTGCGTTGGTCATTTACTTACTTTTTAAACCTTAGCAGTGCAGTGTACTGTGGGTAACATTATGCAAAGTACCATCTTCCTCTTGATCTCCCTGAAGTTTTCTGTGATGTTAGCCAGTGTGTAGCACTTTTGTATCCTAATAATCGGTTCAAAGTAAGACCTACAGTCGGGGCAGCGCAATGGACTTTCTGAGGAGTGATTCAGCAAACTCTCCAAACAGGCCATACAAATGCTGTGACCACAGGGCAGCTGTCGAGGGTCCTTGAAGACGTCTCGGCACACTGTGCACAGTAACATTTGCTCAAGTAGGGTTTTCTCTCCATCTTCCATCTTCAACCCTTTCCCTATCAAAGAGAGCAACACAGGACAGAAGCAACAGTCAGGAAGGTGAAAACTGTCTTTATCGACACTTCATCGACTCGTTTGTTTTCAGTAAGTGATGAGAGTCGCGAGTTTTAATCGGTAAAATGAGTCCCACCTTTAAAGTTAATGCTGAGAAGGAAACTCGGAGTTGTTTGTTCTCTGTTCGGAGAATTCGGAGAAAGTGAAAGCGTTGTTGGCGTTTTGTTGACACTTCCGGGTGGGGCGGGGCCTCAAAAGATGAGAAGCAGGACTGTCGTCTAAACGCGATTTACAAGTTCAAAAGTTGAATACAGCAAGAACACTGCCATTAGAAATACTATCATCAGATATTGTAAAAGCAGGCGATGTGGTGCTTTTGATAGAAAAAGAAGAAAGTTTCTTGTTTCTGTTTCGATGACTGAGTGTAGATATTCTGACTCCACCTCAGTAAAAATCCTGTAGTCATTCACAGTAAACAGCAAGCTGTCAATAATGCAACTGGATGAACTGCTCATCATGGTGAAATGCAGAAATAATCGAGTGTACCATGTCCTGCTTTTTTCGCTCCACTCTGAGATTAAAAAGTGTCATTATTATTATTATTATTATTATTATTATCATTATTATCTGAATCGCTTCCCCCTTTGCCGATATTTAGACGTTTGTTCCCATGGATACAGTGCTCATGGCACATGAGGCTAAGCTAATTTAGCATGATCTTCTATGGCGTAATGTGACCCGAAAGCTGTTCATGGTAGATAGAGGCTTACTTGTGGTTCCAAGAGTCTCCAAGAGTTAGTCAGTTATCAAGCTCCTCTTCTACGGAACCAACTTTTCTATAGGACAGAGCTTATAGGTAAAAAGTCAAAGCTCACTCAACTTAAAGGAAGTTTTTCCTTGCCACTGTCGCCAAGGGCTTGCTCACGGGAGATCTCTTGGGTCTCTTTCAATAAGTTTATGAAGAGTTTGGTCTAGACCTGCTCTATATGTAAATGCCTTGATGTAACTTTGTTATGATTTGGCGCTATATAAATAACCCTGATTTTATTTTATATTACTGAAGCATGTTTCTGTGTGCAGCATGACAAAATACGCCTGGGTACAAAATGCATCAGTACCGATTTATCTGTAAATAACAATAATATGTTCCAGTCTTGTTGGATTGATGCAGATCTAATGAAACAACTACAGCGACAGGTCATAAACTGTACTAATACTATACTAATGGAGGTGCCAAAGTAAAGTCAGTAATAAATGCAAATCCAGTCATTCTGAAATTCTCATAAGTTGACTCCTTTGAATGAACCGTCAGGTCTGCACCTGAACGTGAATTCGGAAACTTCTCATCCCTGAGCTAACGAGACAGACATCAACCAACGGCATTTTTCACCATCTGGCAACCCCAAAGAAGTTCTTTCTAAATGACATAAATAATGTTTTTATTTTTAATTAATCAAAACCCCAAACCTCCTCTATACTAATATAGTTTGGATTTGAGCTTATCACAAAATTAAGACTCTTGATGCCACAAATAGTTGTTTGATATAAAAATGGACTGATACAAACTTTATTATGTAAGAGTATACCATTGTACAATAATGACTCCAAAGTGTTATAACATTGAAATCAGTCAGCATGGCAGCTAGGTCGAAGGGAGGTGTAGCTACAGTTAGTAATCACAGTAGGAACACAAAACCAACCACTGGTTGATATGAGACACTGATATGAGACACTTCACTGTGTGAAGCTTCTTTTAAAATGAGTAATTAATGGAACAGGTTTGGGACAGAGAATGCAAGTGTCTGCTTTATTGCCCAACAACCATAAAGGACTTTTGTAGTATGACTGATTAACCGTGCAAGGCGTAAGGAATTCCTTGCAGGCTGAGCTAATGTTTGGTGGATGGTTTAAAGCTACAAAAAGAAAAACGAACTAAAATATATCAAGAAATAAGAAACATAGAAAAGAAAGACAAAAATATCAGTAGTATAAATTTAAAAAAAAAATAAACTTCCACATCAGTAATTTAAAACCAAACTTTTCCGGAATGACTCTCGATTTCAGCAGCAAATCTCTAATTGTTTGTGAGTTATTTTTACCTTTGCATGGCATTTTGCCTTAAAAAAGTAATTTCATTCTGAGGTAGATAACAACGGCCACTCACAGCTGTTCTCCTTCAGCTAGAGACCGGCAAGTATTCGGAATGAAGGTACAAAAGATCCACACAGGCTCAGGTTGTGTTTCTCCAGATTCTTCATGATCCTGAAAACCTTCCCGCATGAAGTACAGCTGAACGGCTTTTCTCCAGAGTGAATCCTCAAGTGTGCTTTCAGGTTATCTCGTAGACGGAAGCTTTTGCCACATTGTGTGCACATGTGTGGCTTCTCCCCTGTGTGGAATCTCACGTGTCTGCGTAGGCTCTTCCGCAGTGCAAACGCCTTGGAGCAGACTGAACACGAGTATGGTTTTTCTCCAGTGTGGAACCGTGCATGCCGCCTGAGAACCTTTCTGTGCTTGAATATTTTTCCACAGATCTGGCAAGCATATCCATCACGCGAGTGGGCGACGACACTTTTCAGACGCCAAATTCCGTTTCCACATGGTGTAAAGCAGCAAAGGCGATGGCCTGTGTGAAGACCTTGGTGTTGACGGAGGTCTTTTGGGAGATATAAACCATTTTTGCACTTTACATCGCAACCCTGAAGTTTAATCTCTGAATCTGGCACTGTGAGCACATTTACCAGTGCCACTGCACAAGGACGAAGCAGCTTTGGATCTTGAGTGGTAAGTTTTAGTTTCATTTGGAGATCATTCTTTCTCTCGTCTGGCATGGTGATCCTTTCCCATACTCCAGGCTGAAAATGAGTCATGGCTCCATCAGATGAGGACGGACTGTAAGTGGTGCTAACACAGGCTTGCTGAGGCTCTACTTGAAGAGGCTTCTTTAAATTCTTACAGTTAGGAGATGGTGACTCTGGTTTAAGGATCAACGGGCAAACAAATTTCACCTTCTCCTCACAGGCGGACCCACTTATGTCTGGCTGGATTATAAGAGGTTTTTGACTGGTTGGAGAGCTCGGTGCAGATCCATCCTTTAATGCGTCTGCCCACGTCTCTGCACAGACTGAAAGAGGATAAAATTAATTTTAATCATTCTGTGCATAGCATCATTAACAAATTAAGATTCAATATCCAGCAATTTTCAAAAATACTTTTGCCAAAAAACACCAGCGAACAGTGATTTATTCACATTGTGGTTACCAAAATTTGCGCCACTAGAGGCAGTAAAACTAATTTCACTGATCAATCCTTGTAATGGGACAATATGCAAAAGTTTTGCAAATCCAGGTTTTGCTTCACCACTTTGTTTTTTAAGAAACAAGCTCAAATTTACACATGCATAAGTATTTTTTTTCTTAAGTGTTTCTGTTGTTCAGGGCTGCTGAGGGGTCATCATGCCATGGGGCAGAACCCAGTTTATAACAGCAGAACGCAATATTCATATCTGTCTGTTCCTCATCCACAGTTCATTTAGTGATAGTGGTATACAAATGTAATCCAGATTATCAGTACCCCTAAGTACGAAATCGCTGGGCTAATATTTGTAAAGTGTTGTGGAAAAGTATTTCACTCTCATAAATTGAAACTTTTGATGTGGTTACATCAATTGTATGAATTTTGACTGATTTGCACGACTCTCAGCCCACGCCTTTGGACTGTCACTGTGTTCCAGGTTTAATTTCTCAGCTGCGAGTGCGTGTGTTTTGTTTTGGGGTTGTTTTTTTTCTCCCTTACCATGCAAAACAACTTCTGCTTGGTCATCACTATCAGTTGGAGTCTCTGCTTCAAGGATGTTTAACTCAAACATGTCATCAGCCCCGAGCTGATTAGAAGAAGAAACACAACACAATCATATGCATGCATATTATTTGGTAACAGTGACTGGCTTTATTAGGGAAAAAAAAAAAGGAACTAACTAATGCGACAGAGTGTCAATATAGGCCAAACTAAGATGCCAGGTCAATCTACAAGTTAAAAAGATGCACACAGCTTCTCTCAGCCTGTTCTTTTCCGCTCATGTAAGATTTACACCCTTCCTGCGAATCCTCACTGACCTGGTCTTTCAGAGAAGGCCACTCTGGGTCAACAGGGCCATTATCTTCAGCCTGGAGGACTGTGGATGGAATGAGACTCCCCTCCAACTCCCCAAGACTACCCCCATCTTGTGAGGGTGAGAAGAGGGGGGGGCCTGTAGATAAGAGAGGGGGAGGGTTTAACACATGCATTCCTTTACACTGGATTGGAGTGGGCAACAACCTGCAGGAGTGAAGCGCCACAGTTACATTTCAGCACACACTGTCCGAAAACGAACCGCGCACAGACATCCAGCCCTGTGCACATTGCCTGCTTGATTTCTGATTTGATGATGCAGTTAAAATTGGCTCCCTCCCAATGTACCCTTCCTGCAGACTAACCGAGGACACAGACCGGAAAACGGGGCATTTAAAGCTCCAAAAACACGTACCGAGAAGCTCTAACATGGGGAAAATATCCTCATCCACCTGCACACCGACGCTGCGTTTGGTTTCCACTGTTGCTAAACCATCTGGTTTGTCTTTTTGGGTTTCGTTTCCTCCACCTTCCCGACTGCGGCCCACGGCCACATCCACAGCCGAGGCTTGGTACCTGCTCTCGAACAGTTTGGTCAGCTCCACCGTGGCCGTCCGGACGAGCGCTCCCAGCACCGACTCCACCTGCGCCTGGAGGTTCACGACACCCGCAGACATCTTCGCTGCTCCGGCTGCACGCTGCTCAAAGTTTTCCCCCAATTTCACAACGCCACCAAAAATCAAAGTCTGCAGAGGTCTTTATTTACCAGCTACGGCCACATGGCTCGCAGAAAGAAGAGGCGTGTTCCGCAGCGGCGCATGCGTGCTTAAAACTGGAGGAAGCGCAGTTGTGTCGAGGGGCGGGGCCAACACACAAGGCGATGGCTTTTGATTTGGTCTGATAAATTCGCGCTTGGCATGGAACGCTTTGCATTCCTGAAAAACGGCAGAATTTTACGCAGTCGGTTCAAAGTTGTTCAAAAACGCACAAAAATACACGAAGGACAAGCGACAGTTAAATCACTTTTTGTTAGCAAGGTAAGGCAGTAGCAGACAACAAAGCATATGCAACAGCATGTATGCATATATATAGGATGATTTACACATGTTTGAATATAACAAATAAAGCATGTTTAAAATCAGTCAAAGAAACAACAAAACAAAACATCCCAATGTGTTTCAGCCATGGTAAGGTCTGTAATGTGTCTGTTGGGCTTTTGATCTTAATTTAAAAATGAAGGTCTGGCATTGCCATTTTTGTCCATTTAGAGGAAATGCATTGTATTTCATTGTGTATATATAAAGGAAAATGTTTTAACTTTGAAATGACTGGAATATGCTCATTTTCTGGTACATGTGTTGGACCCGTGTTTTAAGAGGGACCAGCGGCTGAAGGGTGTGATGTCCAGAGACAAAAAAAGATAAGACAAGGCTAGCTAATATATTTTTGTTCAATATGCTATATGTTGTAGCGTTTGTAATGCTATTGTGAGTATTAAAGCCTAGAAATATCATAAATAAGTAGACAGACATTTCTCCTCTACTCTATTGTGTACAAATATACATTTTCTTAGAGATACATTGAATGTGGAACATCTTTTGCCAACTCACTGTCCAATTAGTTGGACATTGGTATACTCCGTTTGTGTATAAATACTACAAAAGCAGATCAGGGCCAGTTTTTTTTTTTTTCTCCAATCACACAGTGGCTTGAAGTGTAAACTAACTCTGGGACTCACCTGTGTCCAGCTCTCTATCCCATTAAGACTTGCTTGCTTGGAATTCACACATGTATACACACTTTTAAGAAACTATGCAGTAGTGGAGTTTCCGGCCAAGCTGTCATTTATTTAAGACTTCACAGTAAGTTAGAGTTCTCTTGTTACAAAAATAGAATACTGCTGTTGTCATTTCATCATTGTAGAAAACATCCATATGATGTACAGCACTTTCAATGTACAACATTACATTGATTTCACAGAGTAGGCTGGTGATAATAAGACCCATCAGAGAAGACTGCTAGCACCTTTGCATCTAATTTAATTGGTTTTTGATTCTGGGGCAAACAGAAAAAAAAAATATGTGAACATAAATGAAACACATTCAAACTGTTACAGACTCCACAGATGGATCCAGACATAATGCATACAACACTGCAACCCCTGCAGTACATGGGCACAAATAAAAACTTTAATATAAAAATCAATAGCAATAGAAGGTTTTGAAACAATTTCTGTTTTTATTGTACCAGTGTTACATCTGGGAATAAAGATATTCGGGATCTTATAAAGAACTTTGTTACATGGAGGATTAGTGAACGTGAAGGGGAGATGGATAAATGAGTTATGGAATATTGTTCTGGTGGGATGAAGATAGAGAATGATGAAAGGATCAGTTATCAAAATGAACTGACAAGTTCAACATAAGAACAAGTTACAAAAGATGTTTTGACAGAGTTGATGATGTTGACTCTAGAAACTGAATTGGTCAGACTTAGAGAAAAGTGATGACTTCACGGTTTAATAATCATCATCGTCATCATCATCGTCCTCATCATCATCATCATCGTCGTCGTCGTCGTCGTCGTCGTCATCATCGTCGTCGTCATCATCGTCATCGTCATCATCATCGTCATCATCATCGTCATCGTCGTCATCGTCGTCATCATCATCGTCATCGTCGTCATCATCATCATCGTCATCGTCATCATCATCATCATCATCGTCGTCATCATCATCATCATCATCATCAGGATCAATTTCACCTGACAGAACATCTTCAATCCAGTCCTCCAGCTCGTCTGCAGATGGCATGTCGTCATCATCGTCCATGTCCATCCAGACACTGTCAGTCTGCAGAGTGAAGCACAAATCAGCAACCACACACACTAAACAGCAATATTTACACCAGTTCAGCATCATGCACAGCACACAGGGAACATCCAAAATATCCACAGGGTATCTTCATCATTTTTAAGAAGGGTTGCAGCTCTAAATGCATTGTTGATGGAGTAATGCAATAGAGGCACAGGGCCACAAGGATTTAAACTGCAGTCATACACATAGATCCCCCCAGGTAATTAGACCCAGGTTACCAACAAGTTGCAACACAGCTACACTGGGATACTAATATGTTTCCTAAATTCAGGAAAACTGGAGGCATTACGGGAGTTTCCCACCCTCCCTAATCGGTAATCCAGCCCCTTTTAGAGTTCATGAAAGCACAAAAATAAATCTACAATCTATGAATACAGTGATTTAAAGACATCACTCACATCATCGGCATCAACAACACCAATCTGCGGGGAGGACAGGTCAATGTCAAACACCTTCTCCCAGTGTGGCACCATCTGCATGGGGAGTAAAGAAAACAAAAGGTATTAGTCAGTTTAAATAAAATGTAGAATAAAATGAAAAATATATGTGCCGTTCTTCACAAACTCAGATTCATCACTCATCTCAGTGCAGTTCTGTTCAAATTTCAGTCCTAGTTCATGGTGTGCATATTACACTGTATTATATAATTACCAGGGGGAAGTCATCAGGGTCAATCCAGACAATACTAAGCTCGGGGTGGTCTGTGTTATCCTCTGCAACTTGCTTCAGCACCTCCAGGAACTCAAAACCATCTGAGGAGTGGAGAAAAAGACCAGAGTGTAACTAAAGGTAAAAGAACGCAGGTCCACATTTACAGAGATACTTCAAACAACACCCATCCATCTACTACAGCTTATTCGTTTCCGGGTCACAGGGTGCTGGAGCCAATCCCAGCTCACACTGGGTGAGGGCAGGGAACACCCTGGACATCACAGGGTACACATAGAGACAGACTGAGACCAATAACCACTCACACTCAGGCCTACAGACAATTTAGAGTTGTAGGCAAAAGCACCAGCCTGCAAAAGGCACATTAGCAAATTATTTTATGAATTGCTACCTCCTTCATCTACAAAAATACTATGTAGCTCTACAGGACAAACAAAATTAAATCTATCTTCGGAGTATGTCAGCACCATGCGAAAACATACCCTCGCGACTCAAATGTCCCATGTGACATTTTCCAGATTTCCATGAGTTACTGGTGTTATCAATATTGCTTTTTCACCCACTTCAAGTTTCACTTACCTGGGTCAGATTCCTCTGCGAAAGCAATGATGTGTTCACCATTAACATCATCATCCTGCAGAAAGAATGAAAAAACAATCAAATAGCTGGTTGCAGTCTACAAAATAACAAGTTCCTTTCTTGACAGAAGAATAGTTCAGAAAAGTGAATTTTCTTGTGGCTTTGGAGGTCTCTTACCCAGATCTCATACATGTTGTGTGGTTGCAGCTTTCTCAGTGTTGGTCTTGAAAAGCACAGATTTTTATTATTTGTTATTATTTCTGAAAGGAAAAGTTTACCCCAAAATATCATTTAGACATTATACCAATGGTATTTACCTGTCATTATCTTCAATGAATTTCACCAGCTCTTTCTCAGTGTAGGGCTTTCCAGGAATGACCACTGGATCATCCAAGAAGGGTTCATAGAAGTCAACCTCATTAAGCTTCAGGTCCAGAGCCTTGGCAAGCTGTAACATAAGACCAAAGTACTGAGCGTGATCAACCACGAGGATATTTATGATAGTAAAATATATAATGAACAAATTCTGATTCCCCATGGTGCAATGTAAAACATTTGATGTTTTATGAATCATACATAACGTTTTGTTTGGAAAAGGAACTGAAGGCAGAATATTACCAATGATGTATTTTTTAATCGACCAATGGTTTATTCATTGTGGTCAGTGTGACACATTTGAACTGTGTGGTGATAGATGTGATTGCAAAGCTGATATTTCAGTAGGAAAGTTAATTAAATTTGACACTCGGAATCAAGAATCAACTGTTTAATATGTAGGGGTCAAAGGTCAAGGTCACTGATGGTTTTGAAATGTCAAATATTTCTTTCTGTCTGATTTTATGAGATAAAGGCTCAATTGCTGATAAAAAGTCAAAGGGAGGGTGTTGGTCTAGAAATAATTTTCACTTGCAAGTCATAAAGCTCAAGCTAATTTTTCTACATTAAGCACCATTGGAGGGAATTATTATTGGCTGCATCATTATTATTCAGTTAGATATAATTAAATATATAGAAGTATTTAATATTTAGAAGTCATCTTACTCATTTATCTTCTTTTTCTACTTTACTCTAGGAAGATGACAAAAAAAAAACCTTCATTGACGTACTCCTTAGTCCATAATTGCTCACCTTGGGACTGAATGTGGCAAAGAACCTTATGTGAGGGTGGAACTCTTCTGCAGCATCGGCAAAAGCCTCGAAATCTGTAATTTTACAGTCATCCATCACGTCGTTTCAATAGATCAAATCCTGTATGAAATATCTAAAGAGAGACTTGTTCTTCTTGGCATTACAGTTACTCTTTGTGTGCTCACTTAAACCCATCTTAAAGATTAAAACTGTACATCAGGCTATATTTAAAACCAGGTATTTTTATAAGCAACTATAGCAATAGAGATTACAACAGATTATCACAGTACAGATTCTTACGTTCTGACTTGTGACTCTTAAAGTAGCCCACCAGTTTGATGTCCTCTTTGAGGTGTTTGAAGCCTTTCAGTTCCATACTACTGTCAATGATTTCCACTGGGTCTTCAAGAACCTATGAAAAAAATTGGATGGCATGGAGAAGAAAAGGGGCAGACAAAAGAGATGGACATGACAGAGAAAGGATAAACCAAAAATAAGCCTGTGTGGGTCATCTTCACAGAAACCAAATGGGTGTTGGGTATGTATAGTTGTTGGTTGTTTTGTTTTTTTTTTTCTAAAATAAGGCAGGCTATTAACTGGGAGATTATATCCTCACGAACATCATAGATGAACTCCACAATGGTGTCTGCCGCAAGCTCGCCATCATACTCTATGACCTCATCATCTGTGAAGATGAAGATGCTGTCGGACTCATCAAGGCCTGAGAAAACGAAGGAGACAGATTCAGCGTTTGACCTCAAGCCCACTAGAAATGTTTATAGGCTAATATGTTTTATTCGTCACCTATGAGCAAAGGGGTCATAAGCATCCCACTGACAGAAACAGCTAATTGCTGAATGTTCGTCCTTTTATATTTAATGATCAGGTCACTGATGTTGCGTGCACAATCG
The DNA here is from genome assembly GCF_900963305.1 of Echeneis naucrates. Classification (NCBI taxonomy): domain Eukaryota; kingdom Metazoa; phylum Chordata; class Actinopteri; order Carangiformes; family Echeneidae; genus Echeneis; species Echeneis naucrates. The sequence continues at coordinate 5,581,294 of NC_042527.1, forward strand.
GCTCAGTTTTAAGTGTCTGCAGCTGTGCTTACCTAATTTCTTTGCAACAACCTTGTCATGCTTTGCATCAATGAGACCGACTCCAATATCCTCATCATCAAACTCATCCAGGACCTGGGCTACAAGCTGTAAAACAGACACACCGCCACACACATGAGAACGGGCTCTTCATTTGTCACTTCACCATTAAAATACAGGAATACAGTCCAGATGTATTTATGTGATAGAAAACCTTCTACACTGATATTTACACCTTTTTGACTCACTCAGCCGTTTCATTACCATAAAAGCCTGCTTTTCAGAGCGCTGCTTGTGCACTTTCTAAATCTGTATGAAACTTGAACCTCATGACTGACAGTGAGTTCTACCAATGGCGGTGGCACATTCACGGCCTGACTGAATTGAGGAAGTGGTTTGAGGGCCATCTCGATGTGTTTGGAGGGTAAAAAGTACACACACTCACATGTCTACACATGAGTGTTGCAGAGACTGAGCAGCTGTTTTTACTGGCATAAATAGTTTGCGTAAGCAGACTTTTCTTGCAATTATTCTTGGAATTTCTTGTAACTTGGTTGGAGATTCGGTTGCAGATCGGTCGGGCTCCCTAAAACAGTTTTATAGCTTTGCAACTGATAAGTTGGAGAACATATTTTAAAAATCTATGAATTTAAGTATATACCATTAACATGAGCGACATTCGAAAATTCCCAAATATTTTTAAGTGCAAAGCTTTAGCTTTACTGTGACTGAAACATTTTTGCATTGCACTATATTTTGTCGCAGACCAAACCCTTCTGGCATTTGGAGAGGCTAAAAAAAACTTTTAAAGGGCAAGTGATTGAAGCAACTAAAGCTTGATGTTATCCATGCAACTAAAGAGGAATACATCTGAGGACAAAATGCAAAACATATATTTATGCAGCAGGCAGTCATATTACCTAATTAAGTATTACCATATTATTAAGTGTTACCGTATTACCAAATTCTTTTGCATATTGGAATTTTTTTTCGTTCTCTTTTTAAATAAACACATAGATGACACATTGACTATCTAATTAATAAAGTAAATATAGAATATGAATATGTTATCTTCATTCATTTGAATTCTGTGTACTGTTGAATTTTTTATTCTGCATAAATAAATTAAATTTGAAAATAGTTTCATGTGCTTTCATCTGCATGTTTTCTAAACAGAAGACACACTAAGTTGTCTGAGGACCTTGGCGTTCAGAATGTGTAAAGAAGCTATTAGAATTTCTTGAAAGTAACTGAACCTGCACAACTACATGTGACATAAATGAAATCCACAGGCTCGGTGTCTGTGATAGGATTTCACAGCTTGATTTATGCATGTTTACCAAGTGTATCCCTTACTAATGGACATTATGTTACACTACGTACACATGGAGGGAACGTGTACATCCCTGTTTGCTTTTATATAATCTGTTGGGCTGTGAGCTGTTGTATGGTGTAATTAATGTGGAGAAGGCAGGCATGACACAAATATTAAGCATTAGGCCCATAGGAAAGCTGAGTCTCAGTGTTACAACATCAAGTCAGTGTCTGTTTTTTACAAAAGGAGAAAACACTTATTCCTCAGTCTCATTATGTCATATTTCATGAGATGTTTTCTAACCCTAAGAGGGCGCCTTGACCTCTGAAATTCTCAGCCTTTTGCTGTTGTCTGTTTCTATTAATAACAACTCATCAAATGTAAATCATAATACATTCATAAGGAGAAACACAAGCCTTCAGGGAGCTCAAACCCACCACAAAAGCATCTTGGGATTAAAATAGCGCCAGAAGCCGTACCAGCACTAGGGACTATTTTGGTGAGGCGGCAGTGCTGTTCCGCGCTCTGGGATCCGCTGACAAGTACAGTACTGCATGTGTCAATCATAGCGCCGAGCTGAGCTAGCACTACTGGAGCCAGAATCTCCAGTACTGGCCTCAGGTCCTGAGACCAAGCCCCAACAGCCTGATGCAGAGGATTCAGATGCCGTTGAGATGGTATTATGCTCAGGATAGCTGCCTCTATCTTTCCATCTTTGTTTTGCTATTGATATTTTCATTTCTATCTATAGACATATCTATTAATCATTGTATTATTAAGGAATTATTTTTCCCCTACATTCATCACCTTTCAATTTTTTTATTGACATTGCATGACAAAATCAGTCCATAGTTTATTGATGTCAATGGCATTGTTGTTTGCCTACTGCCAAAATGTAATTAGGTTATAATAGCTTTTTTTGCTTGGTTTGGTGTTGTTGCTTTGTATTTTCTATAATTCTATAATTATATTCTATAATTTCTAAAAGTAGGCACCAGCAGTCCTTGCAGCTCCCTACAAAATAATGTCTCAAGCGTAGCAGCCTTTACATTGTACATCTTCCTAATCACGTTTTCAGATGTCAGATATGTCTGAAATCTAAATCCATATGTAAAGTGACTGCTCAGGTTATAAACCCAGAAGAAAACATCTGAACAAGAAGGACAAAAAACACTAGTAAACTGTAATGGAATTTGTGGGGCTTAATACAACCTTAACTAACCCTTTGTAGGATCGTTCTTATATAACCTGAGATTCAATCTAAGTCAGTTATTATTTGAAATATTAGTGACCTTATGTTTTGTGTTGTGCAATGATGTCATGTCTAAATTTGAGGAATGTGATGAAACTGCTGATAGGAAGCTTAAGGTGTGAGCAGCATGCCAGAGGAAGTGTGTTAAGTGCATCAACTCTCTCACGCGCACACACACAAACTCATCATATGCATTGCCAGAATAAACGATATCTTGGGTGCTCACAGCTCAGCTTTTTGCTGGCTGATGAGACTGACGACACACTGTAGTCCTGTGACACATTTTTGGGACTTCACTAATCAGCATTTCTGAATTCAGCACGGCTATTTTCCACCTTGTAGCATTAATTTCACATAACACCTCCACTTTTAGCACATTGCAAATGTTCTATCCAAATAATCATCTTGTTACTTTAAATATGAATCAGTTTTTTTCAGTTTTTGTTCTTTATCTTATATACCAAGTAAAAGTCTATCAACCATCAGGATAAATCACACAGTTCACCTCGGCATCATTTAAAATCTCTGCAACCAAACCTATGTTTTATTAGTATTAAAAACTTCAAATCCAACTTGCAAAAGCAGAGCATCTTATAGTTCATAACTGTATCCAGTTTCTTTGCAATATCCAGCACTAGTTATTCTGCCTCTTCATCACTACACTCAACCCACCTCAAGGGCCAACTCCTCAATTTCAAACTGTTTCTGGGCGACGCGGCTGGATCCAGGATGGTCATGGTAGTACACCACCATGACATCGTACTTCTTCATCACAGACTTGTAATTCTTGATGTTGAGGTCGTGAACACGGTCCTTGCCATCATACTCTGGGAAGTCCAAGCACTCCTTGGCCAATGAAAGCCCCCCAAAGGACAGCAAAACTGCCACAAGCACCCAGGTCCACTTCATGGCTCCTCTCTAAGATTATGTAGATGTACTTGAAGTTTAAGAAAGTAAACAGAGGAAAGGGGAGAAAAAAACCAAAGTGGTTTGGTGAAAGTATGGCGAACCCCTTCCAATCCGCGTCACCCAGAAGAGAGCAAGACCAACTCCTGTATCCACCTTATTAAAAACCACACATGGACAACTGGCCGTGGGACACAGAGTTAGAGGGGTTGGGCTAAGTTTGACATAGGTGTTAGTGTGTCTATCTGGGATGTAATTGAGCGTAGGAAAGATGGTGGGGGTGGTGGGGGCCTTTACAGTTGCTGGGGTGACAGCTTTGTGCGTTAGTATGTGTTTGTGTGTTGTGTGTGTGAGTGTGTTACAGACCAGTCAAAGTGGGTGGAGTGAGGAGATGAGACCAACCTTCTCTCCTTCTCTCTCCATCCACACCGAGGACAGTGGAAGACAGTGACAGATGTAATGGGAGATGGTTCCTGCGCAAGGAATAAATGGATATGGGATGATGGGATGTGTGTGCATCAGGTCTGATTAAAGTTGCATGAAAATCCGTCTGCTTCATCCCAGATGAATTTAGAGGTGACAGTGAATATGAGGCGCTCTTTTCCCATATTAAGAGTAGATGGCGGCTTGGATCCCAGCTAAAAATAATGGATGCAGGACAGGGAAGTACATATCAGGGGTGGGGTGCTGGTGTCTAATTTGCTGCTGCTGGCACCCTTGCAGCGATAGAATGTGGAGCTGGGTCAACCAGGGACATGAAGGGGAGAAGAGAGAGTAGTGAGGAGAGGGTGGTGCACCTGCTGAGGAGCGAAGGCGTAGGTGTCACTTAGCCCTGACTCAAGGAGAAAGTGAAACATAGAGTTTTACAGTGCTTACAGTTTTGAAATTGTTTTGAGTGTGAGCTTGATGGCGCACATGCGCCCTGTACAATGTGTGCGTGGGCTGTGTGTTTCAGATGACTGCATAGGAGATTACTTTACAAATTGAAAGGGAAGAGGTAAGCTATAAATAAATGTTGGCCACAGTGTATCGTAATACTTCTTCCAACCCCTAATGCGCCCCCCCCCCCCCCCCCCCACGCACACACACACACACACACACGTACATGCCACACCTCTCTTTTCTGTAACAAGACATGCTGGCCTACAGTACTAAGATGGGGAGATTTTGTTTGAAGGTAAGAGTTACAGATATGACTGTATGTGTGTGCGTAGTGGTGATGGTGTCAGTGACTGTGAAAAGTCGAGCTTGCTGAGCCCCTATAAACATATAATAAAGTGATATGACAGCTCAAAATGAAGGGGGTGTTTTAAGTGAGTTTGATTTACACCTCACATAATGACAGCATGTCCTCCATAACAGCTAATAAAACAACTTTCACTTACTTTTCTGAATTTAAAAATCTGTCAGTTTATATTGTTCATGGTTTTCACAATATTTCTTTGCATACTCTCAATGCATACATTCTATAGCTATCTGGATATATATACCGGCGTTTCATCATTTGTTCTACTGTTCTTTCTGTTGGCGTTAATTGTTACATTTTGACTACACTGTACTCAATGAAATCACAGCACAATAGCTGAGACTTTGCAAATGACTGAAAAACATATAAAGTATGAACCCATTCATTGCCATGTTTTTGCTGAATTTAAAGCATTGAGGTTGTATGACATCAGAATGATTGTTCAGTACTTGCAGGTATTACAAACAAGACCTATATTAGTCACATTCAATCAGTGTGTGACATATAAATCTACTTTCATTCTTCACTGTCACACCGAACTGCCAAAATAAGGAATAAATTCATGCTGTAAATGATTGATTAATAAAAAATTAAAGGTAACACAATCCAACAGTCTATAAACAAGCTCCTAACGTAGCAAAAAAATAAATAAATAAGAGAAAGAATGCAAAACATATAGCCAGTTAAAATAGTTTAATTTGACTTTTGTGGAATAAAACATTACAATACAAGACTTTTGGCAGTTCAATATCATCCTTTTGGAGCTTTTCAATAAATGTAATCTTACTGTGATTATTTCATGGTATCATAAAATATATACAATTTTTATTTATTGTGTGGTCATCTTTTCACTGCTGTGACAGCGCTTTGCCTCTCTGAAGTGTGTCCACCAGGGGGTACTCATTAGTTTATATCGCTTATATTTGCTGAAGGTACATCTCCAGTCAGGAGATGGCGCTCTCTATTTATGTGTAACATCTCTAAAGCCCTCCAAAGCCCACTGAGCTCTGAGTCTTTGATCATTTCTACTATGTTACAAATTGTAAAATGTGTTTAATTGAAAGTTGACTTACAAGGCTTTTGATAGGGTTAGGGTTACAATGTAATACGCATATAAACTAGTTCTGTGTATGGATAATTTATATTAATTTGTTCTTTTTTCATAGTATTTTAATATATTTGGGTATCTGAAGACAAGATCATAATATAGCTAACATCATAGTCCAGTTTATTAATCTCCAGCTCTTGTCATATCGTTAACCCTACAATGTTGTGCTTATCACATTTTATACACACATTTATGAGACCATCCTCCTGGTAAAATAAAAGAAAAAAAATTGAAAGAGGCAGCTGTTTGAAAAAGTAAAAAAGGTTTGGATCCATTTTGTTAAAGGACCAAATAAAGACTTCAGATTCAAAATATTCAAATATTCTGTTCATTATTTCTTGGCTCAGGCATTATAGGGTTAATTCTGTTGCCCGGGTGATCCCGGGGAGGGGCGGGGTTTGAGGGTCGCTTCAGTGTGGGCGGAGCCAAGAGGGACAATTTCATAACACGATAACTTGTTGTTGTTGATCCAAAACTGAGTCGACGTACAAGAGCTGTGGGGCGACTGTAACTTTGGTTTAGCGCTTAGTTTGTTTTTGTTGAACGAAGTCTAAGGTAAGACGAGTCACTGCCATCTCAGTTATCAAAGTAACACGGTGTGCTGCTCAGCTGCTCACTGTTGGACAGGTCATCCGGTTTAAGGCTATAACAGATCGGAGGATTGAGATAAAATAAAACAAGGTAGTTAAAGAGCTAATGGGTCACTCCGTGTCACAGCTGTCATCCTGCACTGTTAGAAAACTGACTGCACAGCTGTGGAATAACAACAGCTTTACATATCGAATCGTCTATTGCTTATTGAAGGAACTGATTCAACTGCAAATGTCTTGTTCATATGAAACAGGAAACTGACCATTTCGTATTGCTCCAGTGATCATTATTGAAATGAAATAATTTGTCCTAAAGCACAGTGATACTTCATGTTTTGACAGATGGCCTCAGCTCTGGCCAACAGAGCAATGGGAGCCATCGTTGGATCAGCAGTGGGAGATGCAGCAGGTAATAATAATAATAGTGAAAGTCAGCTAGTCTGTAGTGTTGCATCATTCCTTATCCTGTCAATAAATGTTGTAGAAGAAAAATTAGTTGCCTTTTCATGAACTATAATTTAAATACTTAATGAAACCGCAAGAAGTATAAGTTTCATTTGCAGGTACTCCTTTTTGTGTAACCTATGGTCTTCAAAGTGACCTTATGACTTGACTCTACAGCACAGCCCCTCCACTGGGTGTATGACCTAAAGAAACTGCAGGGGATTCTGGCTCAGGATCCAAACCCTGAATTCCGCTCTGAGTCCGCCAACCCATTCTACAGGAGGCAGACGGGCCAGCAGAGCTGCTATGGGGACCAGGCGTATGTTCTGCTGGAGTCCCTGTCAGAATGTGGCGGTAGGTTTGCTTCTTCATCAGATGGACTCGGTAGATCCATAGTGTTCTTTCAGACTATTTCTTATGCTTAGGGGCTAGTTGTCAAAAACGTGGTTGTGTGCATTTGGCCACAATCTCTAAAACTCTTTAGGATCTAAGAGGTATATTTAGATGTCTTCACAGTTTTTGTCTTTGCCTGCTCTCTGACCTCCCTAACCAGGTCTGAATGTTGATGATTTGAGACAGCGCACACTAAAATTCTTCGGCCCTGGGTCAGAGTATGACACTCCAGTCAATGATCCTTATAGAGAGAAAGGAGGTGAGAAAACCTCACTGTTAGTTTTTGACTATGGAGGCTGGAGGGTGTTGTACATTCTTCTTTATATAACAGGGCCAAGACCACAGCTGCCCATCGAGGGGCCATGGAGACATGGAAGTTTAAAGAGCTTCCTGAAGAATGTGGATGCAGGCAAAGAGGAGACAGGTAAAGCCCTGCTACTCACTCACTGTTGCAATACCAGGAAACTATGGCATTATCAGGAGAAAGGTTATTAACCACTGTATTTTGACACAGGATGTGAGAATGACTGCCAGATTGATGGAATAGCCAAACTGGCTCCCGTAGTGGCTTTTTATGCAGGAAAGCCTGAGATGCTGGAGAAAGTTGAACAGGCTACACGTGTGACCCAGAACAATGATGTATGTGTGGCAGAGACTCTGGCTGCAGCAAGGTCAGTGTGTTTATGTGATACAACATACCACTTAACTGCGACTTAACATCCATCTTGAGTATTGTTACTAAACTGATCCCTGGGTGATCATAGGTAGAATTCCTATACACTTCCAAATCTGGTGGTACTCCGGTTTCCTCCCACTGTCTAGAGACATCATATTTGGGTTAACTGGTGACTCTAAAATTGTCTGTGAGTGTGAGTGTGAGGGTGAGTGGTTGTTTGTCTCTATCTGTCTATGTGTGTTGGCCCTGTGATGGACTGGTGATCTCTACAGGGTGTACACTGCCCTTACCCAGTGAGAGCCGGGATTGGTTCCAGCACCCTGATTACCTGGAAACGGATAAACTGTTGAAGATGAATGGATGAGTTACGCTTAATAAATTGACTTATTTTCCAGATTTTTGGAGCATTTCATCCTGAATGGTGCAGATCCAAAAGCCCTGGACACAGTGCTTGATAAGCTTAGTGACAAACACAGACAGCACCCCCAGGACTTGGACAAAGCAGTTATTGGTATGTATTGGTATGAGGCCTGCAGCATTGTTGCTTTCATGTGTTCTAGTCACGGGACTGAGTCATGGGATTAAAGGATTTACCCCTTCTCATTTTATTTGGCAATCAGTTTTCGTTGCTTACTTCCAACAATGTGTATAGTAATAATAAAAAAGCTGTGCATTTTAAACAAATGTATATTTAATATTTTTAGGGCACATTCATCAGGTGAAGGAGAATCTTTCCAGGACTCCACAGGAACTAATCCCCACTATGTTTCCAAACACCTGAGGTATCTTGGCAAAATGTGTTTTTACCTCTTTCATTATTAGGTCACACTTTGAATGAGCAAAGATCAGTATTCAAGTTCTCCCTGTATATTCTTTCAGGTTTGCCAGGTGCGTTCCAAGCAGCACTGCATGGAGTCCTGACAGCCAAGCAGTATGAGCAGGCAATCAGAGATACCATGAGCTGTGGGGGATGCACCTGCAGTCGAGGTTCCTTCATTGGGGCTTGTCTTGGAGCTCAGGTAAGACTCTGCATTACACTTACATTTGCTGTATTCAACTATATACCAGTATTGCATGTATGGTGGTTTTTACAAAGGTGCTATTTAATTTATAGGTTGGATTGGAAGGAATTCCATCTTCCTGGACATCCAAAACTCTACGATATGACTCAGTGATGGCACATGCAAAGAAGATAACCAAACACCTCCAGTAGCTCCAGGAAATGAGTGTGTTCTCCTACTGAGGCAGTGGAGCACATAATAAAAAAACAGTTGAGCTTTCACAGAACACCGAATGAAGGTTCTTGTCTACACTGCTGAATGGCAAGATCCAGATGTTTTTGTCTCTGTCTAAGTTTAACATGTTGGTCCAAATGTATGAATTTTAATTCCTCTGCAATATATTCATTCTAAAAAATACATTATAGGAAACCCTTTGTACAGCAGTGGCAATAAATGCATGAACTGTTTGTTCACAAGTGGTGGCAAATAAAGATTCTACTATGATGTTTTCTTGCTATATTAAACACAACATCCATCAGAAGGTAAATTGCATCTGTTCATAAACTTAAGGACACAGCCAACCCCCATTTTAAAAAAACAAACCAACTAATTAAACAAAACAAGCAATATTGTGTTAAAACTTTTATATGCACAGATCACATTTGCACAGCTTATATCTACAGTTGCCTTTCACTGCTGGACCAAACCAATTTGCAGTCATTTGATCAAACATTAATTTACGAAGGAACCTGCTCTTATTCATTCATTCAATGATATATATTCCAATATCATACTAATTTAAAGACTACAAACCGCCATAGAGTGCACCTGGAGTCGATGTTACTGCTTTACTTCAACAACCACATCTGTGTATAGACCGAACACAAAGCTGCTTTGAATAGCTTAATATGGCAAACTGTGACAATTCTGTGCTGCCAAAACAAAACTACATCGTGCATTTTGCCAAATAGGCATTCTCCCTGTTACTGTAATATTCTATGCGCGAACATTTGGTGTCCTGCAACCACTACGAGAAGAAAATTGTCCGTCACAGCCACCGTAGTTGTGTCTGACGACAGCGTTGGGTATCACTTGGAGAGTCAGACAGAAACATGGCCGGCAAAGGTGGAAAACAGAATCGTCCTGGTGGCGGACTTTCGGGGAGAAAGGGTGCAGGGGAGCAAGAGGAGGAGGAGCAGCCGCTGCAGGCAGTTTTAGTCGCTGACAGCTTCAACCGGAGGTTTTTCCCGGTGACCAAAGACCAGCCGCGGGTGTGTAGCCAGCTAAGCTAACTGGGATGGTAATGGTAGCTAACGTCTGCCCATGCTGTAAACAGTGACAGGACTCCACTGAGTCCAATGTAAACACTTTAAATAGCAGAACAGTCCATAATTAAACAATTCATTAAACCTACGTCTTTTTTTGTTTAATAATGCCCGGAGAGCTGTTTCAACCTCTGTTATCCCCCGTCACTGTACTCTATTTGCCGCTAACGCCGTCCGTCTGTCGCCCTCACTGCTGCAGGCTTTGCTGCCGCTGGGAAATGTTGCCATGATCGACTACACACTGGAGTTCCTCACATCTACCGGAGTCCAGGAAACATTCGTCTTCTGCTGCTGGATGGCCAGTAAGATCAAGGACCACTTACTGTAAGTTTATGCTGTGTGAGGAGCACCTGTACTTCACACTGATCTCAATGAAACATTTTGACAGCTGACTCTGTGCCTCACAGAAAGTCAAAGTGGTGTCGGCCCACCTCTCCCAACACAGTCCACATCATCACCTCTGACCTGTACCGCTCTCTGGGGGATGTGCTCAGGGATGTTGATGCGAAGAACCTTGTCCGCTCAGACTTTGTTTTGGTATATGGGGACGTGGTATCAAATGTTGATATCAGCCAGGCACTGCAAGAGCACAGGTAAGAAGCACGCTATAAGTCTCTTTAGACCAGTGGTTCTCAATTGTTTTCTGTTCCTTCCCCCTAGCAGTAAAAATTAAATTAACTTTATAAACCCTATTTTTCAGTCTGGGATGTCACATGAAAGTGCCTCTGCCACTTATGGTAGCAGGTGTACAATTATACTTTGTTTTGGGGTAGCAATAAAAAACCTAAGATAATAGCTTAAGCCTGTTCCCTCTTCGTATGTCAGGGGGGCACCCCCCACTATTGAGAAACACAGTTTTAGACAGGCAAGAGTTGATGCTAATGACCTCCAGGACTCCTTTGCTACTGTTCTAAAAAAATTACTCCAATGTGTCATGAACACAGGCATCGTCGGAAGATGGAGAAGAACGTATCAGTGATGACGATGATCTTTAAAGAGTCATCACCAGGTCACAGGTCTCGCTGTGAGGAAGATGATGTCATTGTTGCTATGGACAGCAAGAGCCAGCGTATTTTACATTACCAGAAGACACAGGGGCTGAGAAAGCTACAGTTTCCCATGGTAACAGACAATTTCAGGGGTAGTTTATTGCAATTTTAACACAATACGGCTTGATGGACCGATGATTGACAGTTGCTCCTGTTTATGTTTTGCAGAACATTTTTCACAGTGGAAGTGATGAGTTTGAAATCAGACATGACCTCCTTGACTGTCACATCAGTATCTGCTCCCCTCAGGTCAGTTTTAAAAAGACAGAGGAACTGTAAAATTCATTTTTGTTATTTATGTTGACATCAGCTTTTCATAATTTTTCAGGTAGCTGAACTCTTCACAGACAACTTTGACTACCAAACGAGGAACGACTTTGTCAGAGGGATATTGGTTAATGAAGAGGTATTACACAGCCATAGTTATCTCATTGGAAATTTGGACACTATTGCTATTTAAGTCAACTCTGGTCATATTCTGGTCTTATTTTAGATCCTGGGAAACCAAATACACATGCACATCACCAAGGATGGCTACGGTGTCCGAGTGTCTAACCTGCTCATGTATGATTCGGTGTCATCAGACCTTGTGCGGAGGTGGGTCTATCCTCTCACTCCTGAAGCTAACTTCACAGACCAGGAAGGAAGGAGCTGCACTTATTCTCGCCACAATGTGTACCGAGGATCTGGGGTCAGCCTATGCCACGGGAGCCAAATGGAGGAGAACGTTCTTATTGGCTCTGACACCAGCATTGGTGCAAACTGCCACATTTCCAACAGTGTCATTGGTAACAGTTGTACTATAGGTGAGCTTGCTGGCCAGCACTTTTAAAAGTCGAAGTGTGCATTTGGAAATGGGCGTGATTAACATTCATCTCATCTTATTTCAACAGGTGACAATGTATTCCTGAACCATGCCTACATCTGGAATAATGTTCATATTGCCAGTAATGTGGTAATTAGCCAGTCTGTCGTCTGTGACAAGGCTGATGTCAAAGAGGGTGTAAGGCTAAATAAACAGTGTGTCCTGGCATATAATGTGAGTATCATTATCATCATCGTCATTTATTAATATGGATTATTTATCATTTATACATGGTGATTTTGATGTTAATGTTGCACCAGACAGATTTACCATCTACAAACGTCATGCTTAAGAAATTTCAGGACTTGTAGGTTTTGGCAGCAGATTAATCTATTGTTGATTACTGCTGGTATTTCTGGACAATACAGTTGCTTGGTTTAGCCAATGAAAAGGATATGCTGCCACTGGCATAAATAATATCAAAGAACAGTTTGTCACATACATTTTTTTTCATAGATACATTTTCATCATAAATCAGATTGAGTCCAGTTTTTCTAAATTTCTGTTCATTCATTCTTGTGGTCATTTCCCACCTCCCAATCTTCAACGTTGGGTCCAGATACAATGAGGTGAATTTTCCACGTTTTGATTTACCTGTGAAATGTTTTCCAGGTGGTGATTGGACCACACATTTCCTTACCTGAGGGCACAGTGGTGTCAATGCACCACCCGGAGGAGGAGGAAGACGACGATGATGATGAATTCCTCAGTGATGATGCTGACGTTGGTCAGTGTAAAGACAAAACCAAACAGAAAGGTGTGTATTGACAAACTGATATGTTTTCAAATGGCTTAAATGTTTTTAGTAGTGCTTTATAGTGTGTTTTCCTCTGTCCTCCAGTTTTCAAACCAGCAGAGGTTGGATCAGAGGGAAAAGGCTACATTTGGAAGGCCAATAGCCTCAATGATACAGAGGACGAGGAGCTGTCACATTGTCTCTGGGGTAGGACGGTATCCTTGAGTTTGACAAAGAGACATTTCCCATGATGTATTAGTCCACATCCCAGCAACCTGGCCCTTGTTTCACGTTTGCTAGGTCTGGTGTTGAACCCTGACCCTGAGAGTGAAAGCGAGGACAGCGAACCTGATGACTCAGACGACCCAGTGATCCCCTCCCCTGAGATGGATGATGTTAAAGGTGAGAAGGTCAAGATGCCGAACCCTGCCCTGCTGCCCCCTACTGTTCAAAGACACAAAAAAACACAACAAGACCAGTCGCCTGTTCTGTAGTTGAGAAACCTCTTTGACCTCAGTTGTTGTTCCTTACTTATTGTTTTGGCAGTGCTTCATGCTCTCAGTACAGTAGGTGCAGTTTATTGTGTTTTCTGTGGATTTTCCCCTCAACTGATCACGTTACGATCTCTGTTCACGTTAAGTCTTCCAGATGGAGGTGTTGGGGACTTTGCAGAGGGGCTTGGAAGAAAACATCAGCTGTGACAATCTTGTACTGGAGATCAACTCTTTAAAGTAAGGATGAACTTGCCTTCAATTGTAGACCTGTCTTTCAGAGCTTTTGCACATCAATGTGACAAACAGTCCCTCCTAGATACGCCTACAACATCAGCCTGAAGGAAGTGATGCAGATTTTAACCAGAGTGGTTCTGGAGTACCCTTTTCAGCAGCAAGGCTCTCAACTCACTGCACCTCAATATGTCGTCGTGCTCCTGCCGGTGAATAAAATAATAGATTTATATTGTTTTTCTTTACCACAAAGTCACAGTCATGATGATAAATAAATAATAATCTACATTTTTGTTTTTATGTGCTTTATTTGTTGTTCTCAGTTATTGAAGAAATGGTCGCCAGTTTTTAAGAACTATGTGAAGAGAGCACAAGACCATCTGGACTGTCTGTCTGCCTTTGAAGAGCATTTTCTGGAGCAGGAGAACCACTGGGCTGCCATGGTGAAGGTAAGGACCAGTTATCAGAACCATCTACAGTCAATAATCTGCTTACTCTTACAAAGGTCAAACTCAGCTAATAGGAAAAAAAGTTGGTAGTATCATTCTGCAGTTTACTTTGCAATCATAAAGCCAAGTGCTGAAGGTGCTGTTGCGTTTTTCCTTTTTTTTTACCAATTAAAAGGTCCTGATGAACATGTACGAGCTGGAGATCCTGGAGGAGGAGATGATATTGCGCTGGTTCTCCAAAGGGGCAACCACTGACAAGAGCAGACAGCTCCGCAAGAACCAGGGGGTGCGTAGAGAGTGAACTGGTTCACACAGGATAACTGTCGCTATTATATAAAGAAGAGTCCGAGAAATCTATGTAGAAAGGGGACAGTGTTATGATACTACCTGGTCCAGAGAAGGATAAAAATAACTTTCCAGTTGAAGAGCACAAAATTATGCCATAATGACGGCTAATGTTCCGGGCAAGGGTGATTTAATTAATCACCTACCAATTTATGCTTTTGCTAAAGCAACTATTAGACCTCCATATCTGAGCTGTAACTGCAGTTGTCCACTCAGAAGGCTCTTCCTGTCCATCACCACTTATCACTGTATTCAACTTAAAGCATCACAACTTTACTTGAACTTAAAGGTCACCTTAGTGTTCTGCCTGCGTGGATCTCAGTAAATGGGACTGTCATAGTGTCAGAAAGAGCTTACATCCCATAACCCAAATAATAAATTGACTCAAATAACTCTGTGACTGGTCTGTTTGTCATTAACAGCTTCAGAAGTTCATCCAGTGGCTAGAAGAGGCTGAGGAGTCTTCAGAGGAGGACTGAAGAGCATTTGAGTGGACAAAGAGGATTCAGTAAAACTTGAGAACTGTTCTGTGGACAAAGAATGAGGCTGCTTTATCCCCGTCAGCAGCTGTATGCCACTGGTAACCATCAGGATCTGATCTGTACAGATGACAATGACGTGGAATGCATTTGTTAACATCAGTGCCACATCATATAAGGGCTGTGTGCTGCGAATGTCACTTTCCAAATAAAGCAGAATGTCTCTCAGATGGGTTGGAAATATGTTGAACTACTAGGTTTTATTATTACGATTCAAAACTAAAACCACACCTTTGAAAATATTGGTTATAACAGTGTATAGTCCTTTACAATCTATGACTAACTGCAGCGGATAAAACAACACAGTCAAAACATGATTAAAGAGGTAGAAGATTGGCAGCTAAACGGTTATGGACTCAGTAAATAATTTCGTGTGATCCAGCTCGGGATCAGATTCAATGGAAGCTTTAAAGAAACGTAAGAGCAAAAGTTAATCAAAACTAAAAACATTTATGGAAAGTGATTTTAAAAAATAGGTGATATTAACAAAAAGGAACAAAACGCTTTGATCTGCAGTGGACTTTGTCTCAAATTTTTGAGATCAAACCAGGAGAAGAACAATGATATTTGATCCTGTGCTCCATCATCAAGTGGAAGGTTTTGGTGTAATATACACACTATACTGAATTTTCTGACAAGTGGTTATAAATCTCTCTGGTCCATTTAGTATGGTGTCCCTGAGGGGACAAACAAAACAATCCTGGACCAAACACAATTTCACAGAACACAGTGATAAATTTAGAAAACATGTAAAAAGACACAACATCAAAAACAGATGTTTTGCTGCACATTTCTGTTGTGTCGATTTATAAATAGTTTTCTTTTTCACTACTGAGTTCTTGTTGTGTCACCAGCTTCACGTCCACCATACATATATCTAAAAATGCAATTGATCTGAACAGCAGCACAGTGCTTTGGAAGCTGAGTGGACGTAACAGCGGATCCAACGGTGGGACCTTCCATCTTCAAGCGGACTTAGACCTGCCGTCCTTTTCTCCCACAAAGCTGTAAATGAGCCCGGCTAGAAGAGAAGCCCCGGTGAGGCCAGTGACAGCGGTCAGCGTCTTCCACATGCTGGCTGAGCTCTCATGTCTGTCTATGAAGCTTTTGTGATCAGAGGGCACCAGGATGTATTTGCGGCCATCCAGTGGCGCCTGAAGTCTCATCACCTGACCTCCCTCCAGCACCACCTCCCCAAATCCGGTCAGGGTGCTCCCCACTCGCAGCATCTCCTCGCTCTCCTCCATCGCCACAGGTTTCTCCCCACTGATGAATTGCAGTGCCAGGTTCGTCACGTTACCCTTAGCATATTTAGTTTTGTGGTAAACCCTCTCCAGGTAGTACCCAGAGGCCTCCAGAGGGTTCTGCACCTTGACATATGAGTCAGTGATGTAGGCCCCGGGACTGACCAGGCTGAAGGGCACTGAGCTGCAGGTCTCGTTCTTGTTCATTGTCCGAGAATTCCTGGGAAAGGAATCAAAATGTTATAATGAGCAGACAGATAAAGAGGCATCCTGTGAGCTGCTCTTATATGTTTGTGGACCATGTCCTGGTGAGGTTGTTCCAGTATTTCCAGTGTTCCTCCACGGCTCTCTTCTGAACTACACCAAAACATTGAGGGACAAACTTGCTGGCCAGAGGTTCCCCGTCTGCCTGGACCAGACCTTCAACACAGACAGGAAGGCCGACTTGGGATCAGCAGCATGAACATTTCAAAGTGGATTCACGAAAATGACACCTCTGTGGTCTGGTGTGTACCTTCAACAGCAACATACTGCAGTCTTTTGTAGGGCGTTGCTTTCAGGACTCGGAGCAGTTGCTGGTCTGGTTTGAAAACGGGGATCTCCTGATAGAATTGGAGAAGAATCATTCATGACGCTGTAAGCCTGGAGCCGTATGAGTTTGTGGGGCTTCAGCGATGATGACCTTACCTTCAGCTTTTTCAGCTCTGTCTTCTTTTCTTGGTACAGATGATAAAACAGGCCAGAGAAGGCAAAGCTCGACCCGACACCGATCAAAATCAGCGGGTTCACAGGGAGGTCGCTCATTGTCCGTGTGTGTGTGAGTGTGTGTGTTTGCAACAACAAAACCACTACACACACACACGCCCGGTCAGGTCAGCGTCGGTGAAGAACTTCGTGTTATTTCTCAGCAACAGTATAAAACGTGCCTGTTGAAACCAACAGGTAAAAGTGCGACTTGTGCGTACTCAGGTCCAGTGGAGCGAAACTAAAAGCTTTAACTGTGTCATTTCCTGGTTGTTCGGTGACGTTGCGCAACGTTTGGCCAGCCAATGGGAAAGCAGCATGCTGGTGGCTGCTCTGAGCAGGAGGCGGCAGCAGAGTCCTGTTCGTCCGTGAGGCGGCCCATCAGACCTGCACACCATGAAATCACACCACAGGTGCTGACTTTGGAGATGAACGAACAAACAAACAAACAAAGATAAAGCATCACATGTAAAGATCATCCTACTTATCTCAGTAAACAGGACTGTCACAGTGCCAGAAGGATCACACCAATAATAAATGAATCATTTGAATGACTATATAAAATACGTAAAATGGTTTAATACAACACATACAGTACCGCACATATTTTTTCTCTGGGAATGTATCCTCTCAGATGATTTTTTTTTTCCAATTTTCTCGTTAAATTAGTTTTTCAGGCATTCTGCTTCTCTTGCATCTTCCTTTTCTTGATGCCATTAAGATTACCTAATGGAATTATATATATATATATATATAGATATATACAAGCCATTATGAAAGGTATAAGTAGGATTAGTTGAATTCGCTGCAGCTAATTTGGCAACAAAGCCTCCTACTTTAAACAGATTAAATAGATCATAAACAGATCAAATGTCATACGTAGGAAATGATAAGTATTTGCTGTTGATTGGATGCAGTGGTAAAATGCAGAATGTAAGAAACCAGTATAATGTAGTAAAATAAACAAAACAAATAAATTAAGTGGAGAAATTCAAAACTGCGTAGAAGTTATAAATACATTTTCAACTACGTCTTAAGTTGCAACTTGCATTTTTTTTTTTTTTTTTTAGATTGATTTCCAAAATGGAATACTTTCTTTGTATTTACTATAATAAGAACGACTGGCGTTAAACAGTTGGCATGTGTCCATGACATGTGAGCAATTACTCCTGAGACAATATTCCCTTGAATTCATCATGGCTCCTCTCATTACAAATACTTCTAATGGTTTCAAAAGGTCAATGTACAAGGTAACAGAAAAGCCATAAAAACTTCTTACATATTTTTTTCAACTACAGAGAAATAATATACATATGAATGATAAAATAAAGCATCAGACTTCTCCAGCTTCCCTTTTTTCTCTGCCTACACCGAATAGCAGACTACACTCCTGCAAACAGTATTTGACTGTGACGCATGTTTTAAACGTGGCCATACATTTCCCTGTCATTTGGGTGCTACCATAGTTTTCTTCAGCTTGTGAATTGATTTGTGTCTCCTACACAGAAAACAGTAAGTGAGAGATAAGAGAAGAGAGGAGAGGAGACGAGACAAGAAGAAAATTCAATAGAGAAAAAAGCCTTAGAGTTGCTTTTGTCCCCTTATTATACTTATAATGGTTGTCCCGAGTCAGGCGGTTCAGCTTTATTCATGTCGTTCCTTGACTTCTGGCTGACAATAAAAACTGAGTGCACGTTTCAACCTGCATGGAACAAAAACCTCTGACACTGACAGCACTAAGTCTCATGTGTCAGTAAAGCAGCTTGGAAACAGTTAACGTGGTCCTTCTCATCTGGCCCAAAAACAGCTGTGGACCAGATCTGATTTCTCTGTGTGGGAATGCAGTGGCTTGAAAGAGGATGGATCCAAAACTGAGCAATAAATTAGGAAAAAAATGAAAAATCAGACTAGGTTGAAGCTACTATT
Source organism: Echeneis naucrates (assembly GCF_900963305.1). NCBI lineage: Eukaryota > Metazoa > Chordata > Actinopteri > Carangiformes > Echeneidae > Echeneis > Echeneis naucrates. Next base: position 5,600,190 of record NC_042527.1, read on the forward strand.
TGGCAAATTAACACTAGAAAACCCAGGGTTTAGTCTGGGGTCTCTAGGAATTACAACTAGACCCAGGGTCTAGTTGTAATTCTTATTTAAGCAGCAAAAAATGTCTCAGAATTCCTATTTTCCATCTTTGGTTGCTCTCGATTCATTCATATTTGCTCTAAAATTTGCCCACACTCCTTGATCCCTCTTCTTGCAGATAAGTGTGTGAGGATAAAAGACACACTGTGTCAGAGCAGCAAGTCAAGGTGTTAACAACAAGATGATTCCCTGCTGTTTGAGAGAGCCGTGTGTGGACATTTAGAGGCTTTGCAACCTTGAAAATGTGAAGTTGGGAATTTGAGTTATAAAACAAAGACGTATTGCATGTTACCATGGTAACACTATTTTTCTTTTGAAGAGTAAGATTGTATCATATTCTTCCTAAGATTATACAGAGTTTTGCTTTAATATATGGAAAGAAACAAACATATGATGGTGGCTGTACACCCATGGTGGAAAAGGTGAAGCACAGTCACAGTGAAATCCATTGAATCTGGATCTAAATACATTGAAAGTAACTTCAGCTGCTGTAAAGTGCCCCTATTTATGTGAATATAGATGTGGTCGGCCTTTCAGAGAAAGGCGCTAGAAGAAAAGCCAGGGAATGACAAAGTCGATGTCAAAGTCATTCTGGCGCATCCGCTGGAGACCACGGGTATTGGTGCAATGTTTCATCCAGCTGTCATGGATGAGAAAATCCTCCAATGGTCTATGGATACCCTGAAGGCAATAAAAACATCTTTATTTGGGGAGGTGGTGCTGGAGGCAAAATCAGAGCCATTTTTTTTGTAGTTCCTGATAAGACGGCATTTTTGTGACTTCATGGTTGACAAAATGAAATAGTATTCCTCATCTCATTGTTTCATTGGGATTCATGGACAGTTTCGTTAGAGTATTAAAGCAGACCCACAGACGCTGGGTACGCAAACAGGTATACATTGCTTTTGGCATCCCTGCTGGGAAGTTAATTTCAGTCTCAGATTTTCATTTTGTTTTGATGAGTTTGATGCATCTTCGTAATCACCATCATTGCCTCTATTAAAATATCTAGGTTGTTGACCGAAAGCTTGTAGTTCAACTCAGACTCTTAGATCACCATCATAATGACAGGAAACCCCACAGGTTGCTCATCAAGATGCAGATTCTCATTTCAGGCTACGCACAACAGGCCTGCGTTTACATAGCAATCGCTGACGATAAATAATTCCCACATTCATTTTGAGCAATCAGTGCATCAGTCAGTAACAGGGCCCCCTGTAGCTTCTGATGAGACCCATATTTCACACTATTTTTCATTCTGAGTAGAATAAAAATAGGTTTTTTTGTGATTGCTTTATTAGAGGAATCAAAGAAAGATGGTAAATAAAAATAATGTCAACATATTTATCTCCTACAGATGCAAAGAGTCATCTTTATGACCAAGGCTTATGGGAAATTGTTTTAATTTTAAAAAATATAGTGGCAATAAAACATCTCTGCCAACATGAATGAGGGAATAGGTGTCATCAGTGGTGCCAAATGTTTGCCGTAATAACACTGACCACAAAAACAGTCCAATTAATCTTGAACATGTTAAATGACTTCCTTCTAAATGATTATGTAGCTGCCCATTATAGAAGGTTATGATTAGATTTAAATGTAAGGCAGTCTGTATACAGAGTGGGGAGACTTTAAACATTGCCATTAGAAGCCTCAGAAGGCTGAAGATGAGCTACTGGAAGAGCTTGAGAAAATCCAAATGAAAAGAGGCCTTCTGTCACTCCTGTAATTCCATGAGATTTATTCAGCAGAAGTGAAAAGACCAAAGAACTGACTCTCATCCAGAGGACGGTTGTTCTGACGTCCACTTAAGCTTTAATAAGCCTTGGTGAGTCACCCACTGACAGCAAAACCAGGCCATTACAGCTGGTGAGAAAACAAGGTGTGCCTGTATGAAACAAACACCTTATCAGTGTATACTTATCGAGTTAAAAGTAAGCGACACAATTCTCAACTCTTTGCAGTCTGCACACTGGAGCATGATGACGGAGCAGCCGTCCAACCAGACACACAGACACATGCTGCTTGTTTTTCACTTCCACTACCAGGAACGTTTCACAGTTGCTCCACATTTTTTTGATGGATGACGAGCTTTTACTCCTCTGTTCTTCACAGCTTTTTCCACACCATGCTCCTCCATACATGCACTCTCAGAGTATACACAGTGGCATTATCTTATCTGCGGGTCCGCTCTGGGAACTAAGGTGCCAGATTTTTATGGTACGTAACTTGACAGCGTATCCTAATGTCTATATGAACGGCTATATGGTGTAAAGCCATAAATTAAATAAACATCTCACTGGTTTTTGTGTGTGTAGTTTGTTGGACTGTGGATGGAAGTCAATGTGAAGTAAAGCCAATGCTCTAAAATAAAGATACAGAATTTTAAGTTGAGACTGTGTGTGTGTGTGTGTATAGGATTAAATTATATGATTTACCAAATATTTATCTGTTAGGCCTGGTTTACAATATCACATACTATACAGACAAGTTACATGCATCTATCCATTCCTTCATCTATCCGTTACACACACCACTTATCCATCAGGGGCCTTGGAGCCACTACCTGCTGACACTGAGTGGATGTGGGTTCACCCTGGGCAGCCCACCAGTCTACCACCAGACTGATACAAAGAGACAAACAAACATCTACTCTCACACTCACAGCTACAGACAATTTAGAGACAGTTAGAATTTTTTCATTTTTAGCTTTTTACATTTTTTACCTGTTTGAACACTGAACACTGAGGTTTTTTCAATAAAAGCACCTGAGATGTGGAAGGGCCGGTTTCATATTTAACGGTGCATTGTATTAATGTGCTTGTCTTACCTCCAGACATCTGTGTTGTAATGGATGACATGATAAAAGATTGCTTGTGATTAATAATGTAGGCAGTAGAGAGTGGCACAAAGAGCCAGCTATGGCATCTTGCGCTAGTGTCTTGCTCTCTGTGGGTACTGTTCACGCCCTCATCCACTGGCGTCCACACAGGAGGTTTCATTGGTTATTTGCTTAGTTGTTGAAGGTAAAGTCCCAGTGGGAGGAGGGGAAGGAGCGGGAGGAGGAGAAGGATTTCAGGAGCGGAGCAATTCACTTCACTCCGAGCGCAAGACCACACCGACTCAGTGAGGGGACCCACATCTTCAGCCCTTTAACTTAAGATTGTTGTTGGTTTGATCAATTACTCCCCCACCCCCCCACCCCTTTAACAAACCAAACACTTTCCCGGACATGTTGGTGGAACTTTCAAAGGGAATCTTGCTTCTTCTTTCCTGCATGCTGCTAAAACCAGTGAGTATATATATATATTTGAACACTTTTGACTTTTCTCACCACTTGCCCCCCGGCTGGCTCTCGGCTGCGCAGCGGTTTTGGCCCAGGTTGTCCATGTAGTGTCGCTCATTGCGGTGCTGAGTTGCGCTTTAGTGGATGCGCACGCTGGTTGCTGGCAGGAGCAATTTTGGATGCAGAGCGCACCAACGTGGAGCTCAGCCTGATCAGTGTGTGGATGAGCGGTGATCAGAGAGAGAGATTTGGATGGTTTAACATTGAAGCAAATGCCTGGCTTTAGCTTCATGGGGTGTTCACTCGTTATGGAAGGCAGTTTAAAACAAACAGTTCGTTAATTTATGCTTTTTATTATCATCTACCACAAATTTGATTGATTTTTTTTTTTTTTAAGTGACGAGCCCTTACAGTTTCCCCAGCACCATCACAACATGTGTCCTCAGATGCAGTGTACTCTCAATGCTCAGACCTTGCCTTTTGTCAGTTCCTCAGGCAAATCTTGCAGCTTTTTAAATCTCATTTGGCACCAAACAAAACATGAGGCCATACTCTGATTGTTTTTTCAGTGACAGTCATGTGTTTTATGTCCTGGCTGTTCTTCTTTCATTACCAGGTTAAGGCGAATTATCAGCCAGAAGCTGTGAGATGCTCAATTGTCTCCCACCCAGACACCATGGCAACGGCCTCCTTTGTACTGTCTGGTCTACAGATTCTTTTTCCATAACTGTCTCCTCTTGACAAGCATGTATGATTCACACTGGAATCCAGTTGGAGGTCAAACCCCTCAGAATAGCACAGTGGCTTTTACATTTGAATGTGCTCTCACAGACTGATCGACTCCCTCAGTGACACGAATCTGGTTAGTTAAAGGATGGAAGGTGTTCTGGTGGTGAGTAAGGTAAGAGGGACGAGGATCATCATCATCACCAATACCATCATGATGGGGTGCCGCAAGTTGTCTCCTGATACTTCAACTTACACCACAAAAGGCAGCAGCGATCCATCTCTGACATGTGCTGCAACTGCAGTCCAGCAGCACCATGGCTGAAGTGTCAGGACATGCTGGGTAGCCCGAGGAGTGAGATAAATCATAATCTTAACAGGGGAGTCAGCTTGTGTAGGGGAGACTGGAGTCATATGGGCCACTGTATAGCTAACAATAGACACGTACTACCATTCTGATTAATGCTCACACAGAGAAGAGTCATCCGCCTAAGTAGTAGCAATAAATCTTCTGGTCTTGCAGACGGTGTGCATGTTCTCTGGTGGTAAACCCTCACAGATTCAGCCTCATGTGGAAAAAACTCAAAGCCTGGAGGTTCCTCACAATTTCAAAACATGCAAATCCAAGAGATATGACGCTTGAATCACTGCCAAGATTAACACATCTGCCAGATTGATACATCTGCCGCATGTGTTTGGTGGAGAGATTAACGGAAGCCCAGATCATCTTAGAGACTGTACAAGTGCATACCTCAATATGCGGCACACTGTTCAGCCCCAAGGCAGCACAACTTTTGTATGTCCAATTTACAGACCAATCACCTGGGACTGACACTGTTTAAAATGTCACTGTGACCTCAGAGACTCACAGGAAATGTCTGAAATCTTCTCTTCACAGGTGTTTTCAATGCAGAACCAGATATGTGACATGTTGACAGAAATAGAGAAGGAGAGGGGCATATGTGAAGCTCAGACTGAGAACAGAACAACAGGTATTTCTTCTTTTCAGTTTCTTCCAGCTCTTTTTGCTTAGTTCACAAAAAGGGTCTGGCCAAAATGACACAACAAACTCTAAACACAGCATGAACTGCTCAAGCCTTCTTCCCTCTGCATTTACTTAACACCTTTCAAGGCTAAACACTTTTCACTTTGTAAGTCCAGCCCCTTGTCAAATGTGCTCCTTTTCACTTTCACTATCTGTTTGAAGTAAACATTCAGATAGATCACAATTTATCCTTGGTTTTCACACTAAGTCCTGGAAAGACATAGAATTACTTCGGTCTTCAACAACCAGCAAAGTTGCAGAAATTTTGGCCATTTGAGTTATGAATTTGTGCATGAATCTGTCATTAATGGCAAAAAAAGTTTTTTTTTTTTTTTTTTTGAGGTCACAGTGACCTTGGCCTTTGAAATGTAATCAGTTCCTTGATCCCTGATAGTTTGTTGAGAAATCTGAACAAATTCACTCCATATTGTCTTGATGTAATATTCAACAGGCCACTTGACCTTGCCGTTTGGCCTTTGACATTGAAAAGTCTTATTTGTTTATCCTTGAGCGTTCATGAATGCTTATGCCAAAGTATGGAAAAGCTCTGTCGAGGTGTTATTGACAGAAGGAGATGGATTTGCAGACATACTCTACCCAACTTTGCCTTCCCCTCCATGTGTCTTTCTCTTTCTCTCTCTCCCTCTCTCTCTCCCTCTCTCTTTTGCTCCCTCTCTCACCCCAACTGGTTGAGGCAGATGCCCCCCATTACATGTTATATGTAGCTACTCATAGCAGGCTGCCAATAATATTATTCTATTAGAGATAATTGTGCTTCAATTAGCTTCTACTACCTGTGTGTGGATCTGAAACCTTCATCATAACTACAGGTGCCGTGAGACTGTTTACTTCCACAAATTTTAGAAGTCATAAAAGAATTGTTATCTTTTCAATTCACATTTCACTTTGCTTGCCGTTCATTCTATTAAATGCCATTGCTGTTAGATCCACAGGACGATATGGCAGAACATTTCCTGGTGAACATGTTGAGCAGGTGCTGTGACCTGTTTCAGCATCCTGAGACCAAAACACACTGTGGAAAGTCACAGTGATCTGTTGAATTCAAATAACAGCATGTAGCGAGGGGCAGGGAGCTATTTTATTAGTCATGTTGGCGGGGTGTTAACTCAGGTCATCTGCTGCTACGAACCCAGGGCTTAAACAGCAGCTGAGCTGAGCTCAAACATGTTGGCTGCTATGGGAACATCACTGCTCCACCTTCATCCTCCAGGATGCTTATGTCACTGGAGCTAATCTGTGCTACAACACTTGTTTTCTTTGATTTTATGCTCTCTCTTTGTCCCCATTAGGTTGCAGTGGGACGTGGGACAAGATCACCTGCTGGCCCAGCGCTGACATTGGAGAGGTGGTTATCATCCCTTGCCCCAAATATCTCACCGACTCCTCCAGCGACATACTTACACGTAAGAATCAAGGTTACTGAGTAGGTCATGCATGAGCCCATACATTAATGTTAAATGCGAACACATATGGAACTTCCATAGAGTGTATGCTATAATTACCTTTCTGGGCAACTGTGTGTATGTGAAAGAAAAGAAGGGAAGTCGAATGACCACCTCTTAGTGAGGTATATTGAAAAGGTTACACTTGCATATGTGCATAAACGGAAAAATTCAACCCAGTTCATAATTTACAAAGGATATGGTGAACTCAGAACCAGCCCAACACCATCCACCCATCAGAGACACCTTCTGTTCACTTGTTCTCCTTTAATCTACGAGAAGGAGCCTCCCAGGGAGGTTACACTAATTATGTACAACGGAAAACACTCTTGAGAATTCACTGGTTAGACTGCCACATGTTTGTACAGTCCCTCCTGTGATTATACCCCTCTGGCTTTCCTGTATACCTCCATTTGCCATTAATTACCACACTGAGTCCACTCAGTGTAATCGTGCTGTTGGAGTTATTTATTTGTGGTCAGCTGGCAGAGAGACATCGATATTAACTTGGAGCCTTGAGAAACAACTCAAGTTAAATGTCTTTTCCAGGACCTGAAGCAGACTGAAATCCGTTTGGAAGTGATTCTTTAAATCAGCACTTGCCATACTCAAAGACAGCATATCTCTATGCCAAAGGAGGAGTAATACCTCCTGTTATTTCCATTTTTGGCTTTGTTTTTTCCCATGTTATATTCAGTTATTAATGGTGATAAAATGCGGGCGCATTGCCATCTCTCTGTATAAACATTCGAGGAAATTCTGTCGTGCAGCCTGTGCAGTTCATGATATTATAATATGAACATGACAAAACCTTACATATAGGCAGCTGCTGCAGAAAAATTCAAAGACTGGTCCTCAGGCAGTTGCCCAGAGGAGGGAGAATAACAGATTGAAAATCAAATGTCACGCTGTCCCAGCTACTTTGTCCTGAAATTACATTAAATGTTTGCCAGTCTTCCTTGCTTTCCATTCAAAGGAAACAATTTGATTTGTCGAACTCGTCTTCAGATCATACTGGTGTGTATGGGACAGTCTTTTACACAGTCTTTAACACAAAGTTAGCATAACTAGTATTAAGTAGCTAAAAAGGACACTGTAAGAAAATCTGTGTCATGTAGGGTCAAATTCTTAAAATATAAGCTGAAAGGAATTCAGAAACCTGGATGAAGTTGCTCTGCATAATCAACAAAAACATGACGACATCGACTGACATTGAACACTCTGGAACTATTAGATTCATTTGATCACATTATCAATACCTCATTTTGATTGATTTCCTTTACGGATTGTACCGAGGAAGTAATTCTGGGCATGTCCTGTAAACGAACACCAAAAAGAACAGTGTCTTATCACTCCCTATCAACTCCACTGCCTCCACACATGCTCTATCCCGAGAATATCAGCAATAGAAAAACTGAGAAATGTGAAATGTGAATGAGGTGACAAATCAGCAACGAATACATTTACAACAAACATTCCATGCCTTGTCTTTTCAGACAACTTCAATAGCACCTGGTGGGCTTGACGCAAAATAAAAACAGTGCAGATTCTGTAATGTAGCCAGTGTTTTCCCCCTCATTTCTCGGCTGTGAAAGGAACTCTAACCACTGATTTATCATCAGTATGTGAAAGCCCCCTGTATAGAAAAGGAGAAAAGGAGTTTCCTGGAAGATATGATGTAAGCCAGAGAGGAGCTAGTGTGACCCGAGAGAGCAGAAAGGACTCCTGAGAAAATAAAGAGGTGCAGATGAAGAATTTGTTCATCTGAAGGCAAAAACCTATGTACATCACTGTCACGTCAGAGGGTCGAAAAATCATGTGCCCCATGAGTTCATGGAACAACATAAAGTAAAGAAAGGCTGAGAAGAAGGAGGGGGATTATAAATAATCTGCTGCACTCGTGTGCATGATATCAATTATGCAGTAAATCAGCAAATCAGTGCAGGTCTCTGCTGGTGAAAGCTGCTGTGCTCTCAGGTCATGTAAGGGTTTTGTGAAATATATGACGTGTTTTTTTTTTTGAAGAAGAATTTTGGCTCTCCTAAAAGTTTAAGATAAAATTTTAGCTTCCTCTAAAATGTCCTCACTGTCAGTAACAGACGCAAAAAAAGACTCAATTTATTGACAGCTTTAGCTTTTTGTTTTATGATCTCCGCACAAAAAAAAGCAAGTGTTACGAAACATGGCGCCACTCAGGGCAGAGATCCAGGGTCAAGCCATAAATTAAGTTGAGATAGAGTTTGCCATTCTCATGAACTCTTTACCTAGTAGGTCATTCATCTTCTTTAATAACTCAGGCGGCTCACCCTCTCTGCAAGCTCATACTGTAGTACCTGCTTGTGAATGGTTTAAACAACACGCCACAATTTTCAGTTCACATTCATTTTATTCTGATATGAATCTTCCAATTAGATATAATTAGGAAGGATAAAGCGTTTCACTGTACAAAACTGACAGAAGAGCCAAGATAAAAATAAAAAAGTAATCAAAACAAGCCCTGGAAATCAAAACAATGATGGGGTGATTAACTCATTTGAGCTCTCCCTGTTGTCGTGCATGACACTGGGAATCCTTGTAGTCATGTTTTGGGGGATGATGAAAGCATTCTTCTGGCAATCCCTCAAACAAGCCAAATCCAGTGGTGGCATGGACTGAAACAGCAGCGGCTTAACAACGCCTTTGTGTCTTGTTATGTTGTTTGAGGAGACTAAGCCTCCGTCTCCTCTGCAATATGCCACTCAGGTATTTGCAGACCATATTTTAATACCAAACACAGTCTAAGACTTTGGATTGTTGGTCCTTTCCAAATACAGTTTTGATGTGCTCGTGATGTGGAGCGATACGGTTGGAAAATGTGAGGAATGTCCTACATTTAGATTTCTACAGCAGTGTACAGCACGCAGTTTATTTTATCACAAACATGCAGTATCTTTTCTTCAACTGACATAAATGGAGATAAGAAAGTGCTACAAATAAGTACATAAAGGCAATGAGCGACTGAAATAGCACTTAAGGTAAGATAAGCTTCACTTCACTTAGGAAGAACTCACTCGCTCTGGAAGTCAAAATTTTGCCTAACATTTGTGTACACGAACTCTCCAATAAGTTAGTAAGCAACTGTGACGTGAACGTGACCTACTTTTTCAAAGGATTAGATTTCAAAAATACTTTCTGCTGGGCTCTACTTTACTCTACTGCACCACGTCCAAACTGTCATATACTAACCACTTCTCTCTGGAGTAGAGCAGCTTTTCTCTTCTTAACTCTTCTAAACTACAGCCTGCTGTGTTTAACTCAGCTCTTGTACTGTCTAGTCTCCTCTCCAGAACTGTACAAAGCTCTCCAGGTCAGGTCTACTGCATTATCCTCTAAAGAGCTCCACTCTGCTCCCAGTATCTCCTCTCAGTTGGTCTAATGAACTTGGACCATTAACCTCTGCTCCCATGGGCAGCCCAAAGTAAAAATATCTCTCTGCTCAACTGTTGCCCTCCTGATGTTTGTGTGCAGCCCCACAGTAATTAAGAAACAGATGGAGGCGGATACACTTGGGAACATCTCTGAGCTGGTGGGACGACTGATCCCCTTCAGTCATTGCTACCATTTCCTTTTAGTATTTGGGATTATTCCACTGAGACACATTCATCTCAGTGTGATATAATTAAATGCAATTAAATGAAGAGGAAGTTTTGTCTTGTAGCTCGTGCGACTTTTCTCCTGCCCCACATATACACATTGTGAAAACACATTAAATTTGTCACAGCAATGAATTTTACACTGTGACAATGTTAATTATTTCCTCCACTCCTCTGTTCATCAGGGAATCTGTCAAAGATGTGCACTGAGAACGGCTGGACTCCGATCAGCATCGACTCCTACATAATGGACTGTGGATACAATCCCAACAGCACTGTGGATGACGATACGGTTAGTACGTTAATCATTTCCAGAGCCCAGTGTTGCTGCGGCTGTATCAAACCAGGTCCAGGTCAACTGTTAACTGTCAGTGTAACGGAATATGTTTTCGCAGGGAACATTCTTCAGCGCTATAAAAGTGGGTTACACCATTGGACACAGCATGTCGCTCATTTCTCTGACGATTGCCATCATCATATTGTGTCTGTTTCGGTAAGGAGATCCATCAGGACACCACTTATTGTCCCTGCGTAAAGATAACCAAGCACCCTTCCCATAATTTAGAACGATAAAACCCAAATGGCCTCCCATTTCACACCATACTTACGGCATTTTATAGATATTTTACAATGTTTTTCACACAGTAATGTGGCTCTGCCAGCTTTCTTGGAACATACCGATTTGACATAACCTGCTACTGCAGTAAACGGCAAGCTGCTGTAAAGTCGAACCATTCAAAACATGCTGCTGTCATTCGCAGCATGTTCACGTTTGACCTTTGTCCGAGAGTGCAGAAAGTGTGTGTTTTGTATGAGTATCATGACACATCAGTGGCCGTTAGTGTAAGTCGCTGGTATGCGTGCGGCGTCCAAACGCCATCCCTATTCAGTTGTCCGTGTGCGCTTTGGAGTGTTTGTGTGTTTTGACCTGAACAACCAGGGATGTGCGCCTTGGCTTATGAATGCCAATATTTCGGCCCATACAGCAGAGACACAGGATGTGAACAGCACTTGTTGTTTATGTTCAGTTGTAGAAATGTTGTTCAGGCAGCTGGTTGATGTTGTGTGTCGTCTCACGCATCCTTTTGGGACACATCGGCTCATGGCCTTACACAATTCACGCCTGATTATAACCTCACTGAGAAGGCATTTGCTTGAAAACACCCAGAAGAGAGAATTTACATTAGTGACATTTTCTCTGTGAACCCTGCTGGGTTGCTCTTGTTTAATTCTGTGCAGTTTCTTTTTTTTTTGTTTCTGGCGGATAAATATATGTTTCACTGAAACACACTACACACTACAAACACACTGCAGCCATATAAAGTATGACAGATGCAGAGAGCCTGGCATTTAGATAGCACAATAGCGCAGCACAGTAGGCGTGCATTGCAAGGCAGAAAATCACCATCCTCAGACACACATTCTTCCTGTGACTCTTTGCTCTTATAAATGAAGCCAGTAAAGTTTGTGGGGAATGTTTCCCTGATATTTATTCATATTCCATTGTTGGGTGCAACACATACACACTAGATCGAATGGTTTTCAGAATAGGTTGTGTAAAAGTTAAGGTCTTTAATCAAAAGGAATTCATAAACGTGATTTATGCAATGTTTTCCCCTTTGACTTAAATGTTATGTGTCTGTTTTCACAGGAAGTTGCACTGTACAAGAAATTACATCCACATGCACCTCTTTGTGTCTTTCATACTAAAAGCTGTGGCTGTTTTAATCAAGGACGTAGTCCTGTATGATGTTGGGGAGACAGAAAACTGCCAGTCATCGGTGAGTGTGCCGCAGCCTCCACTCTCCCCTCTCTGTGCTGCCAGCTCACCCACCAATATGCCCATTTTATGTGCAAAGCTGTACAATTTATTGATTTCTCCTCCCACATAATCCCAAATCCTGCATCATAGATCAAGTCAACTTGTCTATTTTACGCACAGGCAGCATCTGTCTCTTTACTCACAGACTGTAGTGACTTTTAGGTCTGTCTCAGAGTTTGCTCAGTGTGCACACACTCAAGCGCCTCTGGGTGTGGCAATGTTTGCCAGGTACCGACCACTCCTATGAAGACATTAGCCCTTTCACCTGTCCAGCAGGATGTTATAAGAGATCCTGTTTGCTGAACGTAAAGCTGAATTACAGACAGCTTTATCAATAAGTCCCATTTTGAGATTTAATAATTGCTTTGTTTCGACAACATGATTGTAGTGACAAAATCTTTAGAGCTAACGTAAGGTAAGGAGTTAACTTTAACGTTTTCACATCATGAGGCTATTTTGGTTTTATTGAACTGATCGAGTCATTGGAGTCTGAAGAGTTTTCTCAGAACATACTCCAGCTAAGTTCCATACTTTATTACCAGAGAGGATTAGATCAGAAGATTGTAAATTGCCTGTACTAGCTCTAAGTGCTGTTCGGTAATGGTTTCCTCTTCAGGGTCCACAGATTGTCATGGTCCAAACACAGCTGCTGCATCACTCAACTGCCTCTAAACTCCACTTAAACGAAAAGCAAAGAAAGAAACATATTACTGACTAACAGTACTACAGAGAGCTGAACTGAAACCTGAAAGCTTAATAAGTAAAAATGCAAATGACTGAAACTCCAGCACGGTGCAAAAGCTTATGTTGTGTAGTCTATGAAATTATTAGTTTACTTAGAGAACTTTTCCTCTGTGCAGGAAATAGTGTTTTTGATTTCTCAGTTTGTAGCTGCCTTTATTAAATGCCATGCCCCATAAGCCCATAAGGCCATTAGCTCCACTTACAAAGGACCAGATTGAAGAAATGTTTAAATTGCAGGGAGACCGCAGTTTTGGTTGATATTGAGGAAGTCAAGTTACTCAGATTTTGTTGTGAAGTTGTTTTTTGTTTTTTTTGTTTTTTTACAATCACAAAGTTTTGGCGTCCAGTAATAAATGCTCTACCACAATGATTTTCAACCTTTTACTGGCTCCTGTTGCAAATCTCAGAAATGTTGCGGGCCCACATCTGACCCTGTAACAGCACAAAAGTGTCCTATCGGAGCATAAGAGCACAAAGAAGCCCCCAAAATTAAAATAACAGAAAAGCTATATCCAGGAGAGGATTAGCTTGGCTAAGGGGCAAGAATGCAAATAAGCATATTTCCCAAATGTCAAACCCTACCCAGTGTTTTAAGAAATATATTGGTGAGTCATATTTGGGAAGGTATTACCCAGTGTTTTCTGAACTTAGTCGGGACAAATCCCAGCTGCTGTTTTAATTAGAGCCTCCCTTATACAACCTCATATTCATGGTAGCACAGTACTAATATTAACTAGAAGAAGAACAGCGCATTGATTGTTTAGCAAATGTTAAATAGTGCCAGATAATGTGAACTCATTTTTTAATTGAGTAAGGTTTCCACCTGTCTCGCATGATCTGTTTGTAATGTTACAACAAGGAAGCCACCAACGGCACTTTCTACCCATGGTGCTGTGGGGAGTGTGAACCTCAAATACACTGAGTTACAGACTTAATCAATAGAGAGGCCAATCAGTGTTAGTCAGTACGATCATAAGCCATGTATGGTTTTCTCTGATTATAATTTTGCTAATGACTCTCCTCACTGCTTCTTCTGATGAGTGAATTGCCAAGTTTAATAGAACTGTTTTCTGATAGCTCGGTCATTAATATTAATTTCAGAGTAATTTACAAAAAAAAAAAAAAAAAAATTCTCTCATCCTAGATTTGTTTTCATCATTCAACGTGTAATGGAACTGCATTTATCTACATTCACTGGCACTGCAATAATCTCTTAATGTCCCGGCTGTATTGCAGGTGGGCTGCAAAGCTGTGGTGGTCTTCTTCCAGTATGGGATCATGGCCAGTTACTTCTGGCTGCTGGTGGAGGGGCTTTATCTGCACACTCTGCTCGCCGTCTCCTTCTTCTCTGAGAAGAAGTACTTCTGGTGGTACATCCTGATTGGCTGGGGTACGTGCTAGCTACTGTGCCATATGTTGACGAATATAGATAACGCATTCAATCAAATTTTCAAGGACATTTGATGCATCCATTTCACTGAAGTGGCAGCCTGAAATGATCCAGTGCAATCATGGGACCGCCTGGATGTTTGTTTTGTCTTTACTATGACAATCACAACATACATGGTCTTGGGTTAATGAATTTCTAAGTGATGTTTTAGACGTGCAGTAGCTATGGGAAAACACTGAGCATTTTCCATCTGCATATAAATGAGAGCCCTCGCTGCCAGGTTTAGATTAGAAGCAGGCAGCTACCACTCTGCCCATGTTTTTCAAGCCTCAGATTCCTACCATGTGTTTTCATTCTTTTTTATAGGAAAAAAGCTCATTGACCAAAATCCTGCATCTATGGCAGACATGTTATATGAATAAAATGAATTCCTTCTGAAACTAAGAGGTGATCTATTATACACCTAGGTACTGCATGCTGTTGTAGGTTTGTAAGTGTTCACCAACCAAAAATATATGTACATATATCTTATGAAGAATTGGGCAAACCATTTAATGTGTTTTTTTTTTTTCAGATTATTTGACCCAACAACAAATGCATCTAAAATCCATGAATGCCTGATGTTCTTTTTTCCAGTAACTCTATAGATAGACTTGAAATGTTGTGTCTGTCAGCAGAAAAATATGCAATCAATCATGTGACTTTACTGCAGACACCCTGGATAAGCCAATATTGGCATTGAACAACTATATCAGTGATTCCTGTTAAAAATGATAAGCGTAGCCAAATGATAATATGACTTTAGCTATAAAATCATCCAAAAGATTAACATTGTTGCGTTTGTGTGAACAGAGTGGACATCCTTCATTCTCTCTGTGAGATAAAGATTATTTTAATGTTGAAATAACAAATACAAATTCTGTTTCTGTGTTGCTTGCAGGAGCTCCGACCATCTTTATCTCAGCCTGGGTGTTTACAAAACTTTATTTAAATCATCCTGGGTGAGTTAATAATTGGTCTTTGTTTTAATCTTGATGTTAGGTGAAGTGAACTTACCTCCTTGCTTTGATTTAGATTAGAATGGGTTAAGTTCAGGGCTTTCCCCTGGCAGGAAGACACATGAGCTAATGTACATTTATGCAATGGAGGGAATAATATGGTGTTTCTGTGATGATTAATTGCTAGCCTAAGTGGAGGTCTGTGGTCAACTATTTATCAGCAAAAGGCAAAAGCCAAAAAAAACAAAAAAAACAATCTCTTTAAACAACAGCTGAGTGCTTCATGTGCTTATTACTCTGCAGTGCCAAATTCCATAATTTGGGTGGATTTTTTTAAAGCCTGTTTTACTTTGTATAAATGAGGACTGCATGCATTTGTAATGTTTAAAACTTGCTTGAAAGTGAAAAAAGTGCGATGATGTGTGTTTGAGATAAGTGGTGAGATAGCCACAGCCCAGCTTAGAGTGCACACCTCATCCACATCAGCATCTGTATGACATCCTGCATTACACCAGTCACATTCATTAAGTTAAGATGACTTTATTTTTCCCCTGGGGAGCAATTTGTTGCACAGCCAGCAAAACAACACAAAGTAACAAAAAAAAAGAGGACACATTCGACCTAAGGTGAACAGGTTTGCACCTCAGCTTTGTAGCAAGTTTGAGACACCACAAAGTCACCACGACACCGCAGCCCTCTTTGGACCTGTTTTACTGATTTGAGTCTGGAATGATATAACATCAGTTCACATCGCCTTCTCTGAACACTATCTGTTTCAGCTCCAAAGGCAGTACAGCAACATATTTATACAATTTCTATAAAAAATAACATGAATTCAAATGATCGTATCGTGGTTATATATTTCCTTTTCCCTCATGGGCTGCCTGTGATGATATAACATGTGACAGGGACGGCATCAGTTCACATCCTCCTCTCCGAATACTGTAAAGGATGCACAAAATAATAAAATAAAACAAATCACAAAATTTAGATAAGTTTGCCTTGTCTCACATGGTTAATTCCTCACAGTATAAACACATTAACCTTGTGTATACTCACACACACACTCTTGAATGGCCTTAGATGAGGAAAAATACTATTTACACTCATTTTATGCAAATCCCACAAAAACAACCTTTCCCATAATGCTTTGCGTCGCAAAGTGCGACTTCAAAAGAGCAGTGGCACTTCAAAATGGAAAACGACGCAACGCTAACCTCTTAGGTAACCTTACAGTACAGACTTGTGCTTTATGCATTACATATATCTGACATACCTCTTTTGAAATAGGCTTACAATATTGTGTCTGAAGCTCTGCCGCAACTTTTTGACAACAACGTACCTGCTTCTCCGACCTCCAAATGCAGAGATAACCTCTAATGCGCGTGCACCACAGCCTGGGGCGTTCACTGACCTAAATACACAGCATGTTCCTATGAAAATAAAAGGCACCAATAATATTGACTTCACATAATCATTGAGTACCGAATCAAATAAAGTTATTTGAACAGCAAGTTTCACTTATTGAACTGGGGCTTAAAGCTAGCTATAATATCAAAACACAATATTACAGCTTGTCTTTGTTTCATATAATTTGATATGGCGCTTTAAAAGTTTATTTAAATTTGTGTTTTTCTTTTGGTGACATTATTACAGTTAGTGTTGTAATACAAATTTGTTGAAATGTAAAATCCCAAAATCAGCAGAATGAAAATAATTTAGTTTGAGCCTCAAAACTTTCAAAACTTGTTTTTCATTTTTGTTATTTAGTAACTGAACTCTGCTTTATTCAACTGTATTTCATTTATAGTTCAGTATTTCATTATTGTTTTACCTTTCACTTATTGTTTTAACTCTCTCTTCTGGCAGATGCTGGGAGACAATCAATGACAATCCGTGGTGGATCATAAAAATACCTATTTTAGGCACCATACTTGTGAGTCATAAAGCCTCCTCATGGATACCATCTGTACAGCTCCATATAATTCAATCACAGTAGTCACTGTTACTCTCTCTACAGGTGAACTTCTTCCTTTTCATTTTTATAATTCGGATTTTGCGACAGAAGATGAATTGCCCAGATATCGGAAGAAAGGAATCCAATCAGTGTTTGTAGGTTTCCACTGCATATTGTCAGCATCTCTGTCGTAGTATATATTACAGACATTTCACATCAGCTGCTTTGTAATAAATTACCACCATGGTGTTGTTGGTAATAAACAATATCTTTTGCCTAGTGATTATAGACTTTGTGGCATTTCAGATGTATTAACACAGGACTTCTCTTCATTTTCTCACTTCCCTACTTTCCTAGGAGACTGGCTAAATCCACGCTATTGTTGATACCTCTCTTTGGAATCAACTACATCATTTTTGCCTTTATTCCTGACCACATCCACCCACAAGTCAGGATGGTGTTCGATCTTATTCTGGGGTCATTTCAGGTAACACTTGCTGACAGCATACAAAGTCTTCGGCAGCCTGTCTGTACTTTCTAAATTCTAGAGAGCTGCTTTAGTACTGCTTACTGATGAATGTTTCTTTTGACCACTTCAGGATTGACATCTCATGTCTCAGGTAAAACTAGTTATACAAGTGTGTCAGCAAATAGACGGCTAAAGTGAAAGTCCTTTGTTCAGCGAGGTTACATGAAACTGCTTGGTGGTATGAAATCAGGTTGTTGGTCTGTGTACATAAGATGCTTAATTTTGCATGGCAGAATGATGAAGTCACTGACCTACTGGGCAATAAAGTGAATGTATATGTTGCTTGCCAAGTGAAATGATGCAAACCTAGCAATGGAAAGTATTCTTAATTTATAGCCATTGCTGCTCGGACTGATATCTCCTGGGGAAAATTCCCGGAGATTTAAATGATTAACATCCCTTTCTAAGCCTGAAGTTGGTCATAATGTTACCATCATTATTCATACACAAACATTTGACACAAACATGAGTGTTTCCCCAGCTGTACTATCAGACTGGTATTTCTTTCCAGAGCTCTTATCAGACGGTGCTGTTTATCTCATTCTCTCTTCGACAGGGTTTTGTTGTTGCAGTTTTGTACTGCTTTTTGAATGGAGAGGTAAGTGGAATCAAACAGAAACTGTTTTTGAAAATGTTTGCTTTCCTGTTTACGTCACTAAATCTGAATTAAGTGGCATGTCAGACCCTCTTAACTCCTCCTCTTCATCCTGTTGGTCTACCTCATTATCTCTCGTACAGGTGCAGTCAGAGATTAAACGTAAGTGGCGCAGATGGATGCTGCAGAGGTTCCTGGGTGCTGACACTAAGTACCAACAGCCCTCCTTAGGCAGCAATGGCAACAACTTCAGCACCCAGATCACCATGTTGACTAAGTGCAGCCCTACTACAAGCCGGGCATCTGAGTGTCAGGAGCACCTCTCTGCCAACTGACACCACAGTTTCCTCCCTTTTCTGTTTTTACATTCATGGGTGGCTCACATGCACTGTCACAGTGCAGATCACATTCATTTTCTGTTTCTGACGGAGATTTAGTTAATCGTTATTTAATCCATTGCCTGTCAGAAAATTTACATTTTTACCAGGCATCAAAATTCACGATAGAAACACTCCTCTTTTTCAGTTAAGGAGTTAAAATGTGTTCTTTGCATTAAGAAATAATAATCAAACAATACACTTAAAGGGAACACTGTCATAGCTATGATCAGGGAGATACTGTTGTTTTTGGTTGACTGACTAACTAGCAAATAATCTCATATCCAGTGTCACACTGACTTAGTAAAGCATTGCTTTGGTCTATACATGAGTCAGCTTGATTTAAAAACCAATCAAGTCTCTGAATGCAGCAGGGAAAGAAATTGTAACAATCATAATATGAGATGAGCTGCATCCTATTAGACACAAGATGTTCGGGAAAAGGGTATGTTACATAAGAGGCCAGCAAACACTTGAACTGATAGCCATGTGGCTCGAGGTACCAATAAATGAGCATCAGTGTCAGGCTGCCATGAACAGAAGTCACAGTGGAGGAACCTATGAGATAACCAGTGTCTGGGTGTTTGTATCCGGTGTATGACAGTTTTATACGGGACACACTCTGCCGAATCACTGCCGGTAACATTCCAGAGGAGAGACTAAAACTCCCGCTTGTGAAATTTATCTCAGATTACGAAAGGCTTTTAGTTTCGTCTGAGTGCACAGTCGTTTATCAGACATTTATTTTTTTCTGTTTCTGAAACTAATGGACCAGATGTATTTTGTTATTTGTCAATCTGAATTAAAATGTGGTAACAACTGTTAGCTTACACCAAATGGACTGCATGGAAGAATTCCTCTCATTAGATAAAGTCTCAATATCTATACTGACAGATTTCATATTTGTTGCATGGTTTTTTTGTTTTTTGTTTTTTTTGGGGGGGTGGTGTTACCTTTTGGATGACGTTGACATTTCCATCACTCTGGTCCAGACTGAAATATCATAGCAAATCTTGTACAAAACATTCAGATAATCTGTGCAGACATTTATGATTCCTAACTGTTGAATCCCGCTGTAGTGATTCAGTTTTTTCGGTCTGTGAAAAGTATCACCATCTGTTGGGTCGATTGCCACCCAAATGAGATTTAATTGAAATGTACTTTTATTCCTGGGTGAATTGTAATAGTCATCGGATAAAAATGTCCAGGAACTTTTGGCTTAAGATTTCAAAAGGGATGACTTTCCCATCAGGCTCAGCTCCACTTTGGATTTAGTGCTGATCAGAAAACTGCTAGAAAGCAAACATGCCAAGATGCACTGTGCGAGCATTGTCAGCGTGTAAAACTAAAGTGAAGTGAAAATAAGAGTACCTCAGACTAAATGTCACACATATGTATTGTATATAATGGGAAGTTGTAAATATGGCTAATGAAGTTGTATATTAAACAGTTTATGTTTTTTATGGTGATGACTTATTGTGCTCAGGTGTCAAGTGGAGATCGATGTTTACATGCCTCATGCTATTTGCATAATGTCAGTAATGGTGATACAGTTACTTGTTGCTGTTTAAATATTGTGCACCGCAAATGATGTGGAATCAGCAGTAAATATGTTATTGTAAACTGTCCAAATAAGATGAATAAAAGCATTTGCACTGTGAAGAGGCCTTTTATGTTGTCCCTAATAAGCCTTTATCTTTATTCGTGTTGAAATAAAGCAAATATAATAAAGAAAATTCATGAAATAATATGATAAAAACAGATGTACAAATAAATTATATAGCTTTTTATAAAAGACATTTAATGAGAAATTATAAATTTGGCCATTTCCAGCCCTGTTTAGTTTTAGTATGTATCTGTCTCCACCTGCTGTATATGCAAGAAAAACAAAATAAAACAATATGATTCTGAATTTGAAACACAAAAGCCAAATTCAACTTGCCAAAACATTGTGTCCGTAATAAGTGTGCCCATTTACTCTAATGGTAATGGTAGATCATTAACCAGTTATAATTTAGTGAGACGCAGAGTGTTGAGATGCACTGGAAGAACAGTGGATCCCTCAGCATAGATGATCTCTCGCAAAATCCCGTTCCAGCATTTTTCTGCCTCATCATACCTGTGAGAAAGAGACATGTTAATGTTAAGTGTCATTTTACAGTGAAAATTTTTCTGAATCAATAATGTTTTCAATTTATTATTTGTGTGAAGGTTTATGAATAGAAACAGTGTTATTGATGTGTAAGAAATCATGCTTTGTAAATCTATAGAAACGAGAATAATTTGCTTAATTTGTTTTTAGAATTTCTCTTTTTTCTTTTCTTCTCCTTTCTTTTAGTGCGCGTCATTTCATCGTATTTTGGGGAACTATTGTCAGCAGCAGATTAAGACGCATTTGGTGGTCAGAGGAGCATATCAGGATCTCTGTGGCCCGGAGGAGAAAGATCTTAAAAGCTTTGATAATACAGACAATATTATATTATTATGGTCAGTATTTTGATGGGATTTGATGAGAAAAAAGTAAATCTGTTCAAGTGAAGACTAAATGACCTTCAACATTTGGAGCTAATGGTGAGACTAAAGCCCTCCAATTTAGCATTTATGAGTTCCATTTCAACATGAGTGAATTTAGCACGTGATGTAGTTGTAAGCACATGCACGTGTTTGCTGATGTACGTCATCTATGTTAAGAAGTCTTTTTTATTAAATGTCTGTGTACTGATTCTAAGTGTTAAATTGAAGGTTGAATTGACAGTGGCAATTCAGTGGAACGTTACCTCCAGATGTCAGTCATCTCTGTTGGAACAGGTTCTTCACTGGTCTCACTGGGCATCATGGCAAAGCCCCCCACAGCATACAGGAAGTCTCCCAAAGAGATAACATTCAGGGAGCTGCGCTCCTGAGGGAACTCGGTGAACTCAGACCACCTGGAGAAAAACAGGACAATAACTACAGATGGGGAAGTGATGATGACGTTAAATAAGCAGCTATATTACTGTGTGTGACACCACATCAGCAAAATGAGTGCTCTTTTATGACCTAATGATCTTCTTTTCACGCTTGGTGAGTCATTTCCCGTGTGTGGACAGATGCTTCACCTGATTACAATTTCATACTGTGGATCATATAAAAATGTTGTCTCACTTGTTGGTGGCGATGTCATAGACCTCTACAGAGCTGGTGAGCCCTGCGTCAGTGACCCCCGTCACCACATAAATCTGGTCTCTGTGGACGGTGACACCGAACAGGGAGCGAGCTGTCTTGAGAGGAGCCAGGTCCTTCCACTCAAACTTAGTAGGATTGTAGACACAGACTCTTCTCATGCATTTCCTGCATGAAAAACATGGGCACTTTGCATGAAATACTGTTTTTTAATGATAGTGTCAGGACTGTTTTCTTTGTTTATCTGCCTGTTGTGAGTACACCAACTCTGCAGAAAAGCGATGCTGGTGGGTTTAGTTTGCATACAGTAGGCAAGAACAAACTGGGGTTTCATTTGGCAATATCATATCACTCACATAAACAGCATATTTTTCATGATAAGTCTTGAATAAGGAATTTCCAACAAGGTAATTTTCCCAAATGGATACACCCCTGATGGGTAATGACGCAAAAGTTATAGACCATGTGGTGTGACGCTTACTTGCTTTCAGACTTTCCTCCAATGACATAGACAAGACCTTTGTGTGATACAGTTCCATGGCCATATACTGGATAAGGCAGAGGGTCGGATTCACCCCATTTGAAAGACCTGTGTACAAAGACATTTACATAGTAAATCATAAAATACAGGTATAATATCATGAGTAGTGCATCTATAAATAATAACTAAAAATCAAATGCTTTTTAATGAACATTACCAACTATTTTAAGATGAATGACAGTACTTACTGTCTGTCATAGATCATGACTGAATCCAGGACGTGCTCGCCTTCCTTGAGTTCCTTCCCTCCCACGACATAGATGGAGTTCTCGATGTCTGCCAGCCCAAACAGACAGCGAGGGTTGGGCTGGGAGGGCATCCCTAACCACTCTGAGCTCACTGGGTCAAACTGGGTAGGTAGAAATTATTAAGTCATTAGATGTTTTGTAGGACTTTCAAGAAGTAATTGCAAGATTAGCGGTTTGCTTTCAAATGTCACAAGGCTGCTGGTGGTTCTGATGATCAGTGCATTACCTGTAGGAAGTAAGAACTGAATGGCTCGTCTTTATCCTCCTCATCGTAGAGCAGTCCTCCAACAACAAACACCTGATTCTGCTCAGTGACCAGACTGCAGTGGTTTTTGGGAATTTCTGTGGATTCTGACACCACGAAGCATTCATTTCCTACTGGATCATAGGCCACAGTCCCCGAGGCATTGATCATAAGTATCAGGTCCATCTCAAACATCCCAAAGCGTGGGTTGTTGTTGAGTATACCCGGCAGGTACCCTTCCTCATCCTCATCATCCTCCTCCTCCTCATTTTCACTTCCTTCTTCTCCCTTTGCCCTGTCTCTTTTGTGCTTCCTGGGCTTCGGGAGACGCCCTCTATGAGCATCTTTAACTAGGTCCAGTTCCTTCTTGATCTCCTGGCTGAACCGTATGTACTGGTGACGCTCCACTTTTTCTTTAAAGTAATCCAAAGGTATCAGCCTAAAACGGATGCAGTGCAACAGTTCTGGCAGGTCTTTTATCCGGTTTGTCTCATCGTGTTTGACCCAGTCCATCAGAGATTCAAACACCAACTCCTCCCGCTCAACGTTGAGGGCATCTGATGTGATGATAATGGCCAGCTCACTTGGGGCCAGCTGCAGAAACTCCTGGTCCCTGACAACAACCTGGTAACGTTCACAGATGAACTCTCTGGCACCCAGGGCGAGCCTGGGACAATCCAGCAGCAACCCCAGTCTGAAGATAGCCAAGCAGTTTCCCAGCACAAGCTTCTCTTGAAGGTAGGACACACATACAGAGAAGATAGAGGGGATCTGGTACATGTTAGCAACCATGAAGATATCCTGGACATTCTCCTCTGTCAGATTAATGTCAGACGTGTATAAATAGCGCAGGATCATCCCCATAACTTTTGGATCCACATCTTTAAGGACAATTTCACGTCTCTTGCCCTCTTCTAGGTCAGACAGGAACATGGCCTTGAAGAAGGGACTGCTGGCTGCCAAAACCAAGCGGTGGCATGGAAAATCCTTGTCTTGGATTTTGAGAACACAGTCCACAAACTTGTCATTCTCCAACAGATCACACAGTCCATCCTGAAGGAGCGTCTGTTGGTACATCCGTGGCTGCTGCACAGGGTCTATAGTCACGGCAGCCATTTTCTTCTGTCACCAGGTCCTGGTTGGGTATGGTGGGCACCCTACTTACTCCCCACTACGGAGCAGGACTGTCAGCCTCTCACAGGGTTGCTCAGATTGCTGGGAATAGTCTCTAGTTGGTTGGGTGGTTGGTGGCTGGCTGGCTGCAGCTGTTTGTGGATGTCAGTCACGCTGTAAGTCTCGGGTATTTATAGTCAGGACTCTGACAAAGCTGAGGAATCCATTTTGGTGGACATATCCCCTCCTGCACCACATAGATCCCCACAAACAGCTGAATGACTAAGCGTAGGGGTGACGGCATGTTAAAGCCAGGAGAACAACTCACCAGACAGCCTGACTTGATCTGATTACTTTTATATTTTGACTCACTTTACCAAGTACTTTTTTCTGTTTAATACCAGGTTGACCAGTATGTCCACTGGTGTAATGGGACAACATGTTACCCAATGCATAGGCAACAGTGGTTCTAGAAAGATGAGCACATTACACAATAAACCTCCCACTTCATGTTTTCATCAGCATCAAGAGTAAGGTGCCCTGATATGTTAACTCTAATCAAATAAAAAAAATGATCAGATTTATTTGTATAGCGCCAAATCATAACAAAGTTACATCAAGGCACTTTTCATATAAAGCAGGTCTTGACCAAAAACTTTATAAAATTATTTAAAGAGACCCAACAGATCCCCCGATGAGCAAGCACTTGGCAACATTGGCAAGGAAAAACTTCCTTTAAGAGGCAGAAACCTCGAGCAGAATCAGGCTCGGGGGGGGGGGGGGGCGCCATGTGAGAGGAGAGGAACTGGGAGAGACAGAGACTTTGGCAGAACATGGTTAATAAATGCAGTACAAATGCTTAGAACTGGGAGAAACAGTGATTTTTAAGAAGCATGGTTCTTGGGGAGGGAGGGAGAGAGAGGGAGGGAGGAAGGGAGGGGGAGGGGGAGAGAGAGGGAGAGGGAGAGAGAGAGAGAGAGATGCTCTGTACTTCCCCCAGCAGCCTAGGCCTACAGCAGCATAGCTAAAGAGTAGAGGACTTTAACTTTTTAACTATAAGCTCTGTCATACAGGAAAGTTTTAAGCCTTGAAAATTACTAAAGAGTCCGCCCCCCAGACCGATGCTGGAAGTTGGTTCCATAGAAGAGGAGTCTGATAACTGAACGATCTGCCTCCAGATTTACTCTTGGAGACTCTAGGAACCACAAGTAAACCTCCATCTAGAGAGCGGAGAGTGGCCTGCTAGGACAGTAAGGAACTATGAGCTCTCTGAGATATGATGGAGCTTGGCGCAGAGCTTTATATGTTAACGGAAGGATTTTTGAATTCTACTCTATATTTTACTGGCAGCCAATGAAGAGCAGCTAACACAGGAGAGATATGATCTCTTTTCCTAGTTCCTGTTAATATTCGTGCAGCAGCGTTCTGAATAAACTGAAGGCGTTTCAGAGATTTGTTTGGACATCCAGATAGAAATGAGTTACAGTAGTCCAGCCTAGAAGTTACAAATGCATGTGCTAGTTTTTCTGCATCATCCTGAGAGTAGATGTTTCTGATTTTCCTAATGTTTCTCAGGTGGAAGAAAGCTGCCCTACTGACTTGTTTTATGTGAGGGACAAAGGAAATGTCCTGGTCAAAGGTTACTCCAAGATTTCTTACAGTGGAGCTGGAAGCCAAAGTAATGCTATCCAGACTGATTAGATGATTAGACAGCGTCCTCTGAGGTGCTTAGGGCCAAGTACAACAGCTTCAAATTTGTCAGAGTTGAGAAGTAAAACATTTTCGGTCATCCATTTTATGTGTTCAAGACATGTCTGCAGTCTGACTATCTGAGTGACTTCATTTGGCTTCATTGATAGGTACAGCTGCATGTTGTCTGCGTAACAGTGGAAGTTGATGCTGTGTTTCCTAATAATGTTGCCTAGAGGAAGCAGATAAAGCGTAAAGACGATTGGTCCAAGTACCAAACCCTGTGGGACTCCATAACTGACTACAGTGCATGAGGAGGAGCTGTTGTTAACATTAACAAATGGATGTCTATCTGATAAATAGGATTTGAACCACCTTAGTGCAGTTCCTTTAATCACAATTTCCCAGTCTCTGTAGTAAAATATTATGATATATGGTGTCGAATGCAGCACTGAGATCTAAAAGGAGAAGTATGGAGGCTGATCCATTGTCTGAGGCCATTAGAATGTCATTGGAGACTTTAACCAGTGCTGTTTCTGTGCTATGATGGGCTCTAAATCCTGACTGAAGCTCTTCAAACAAACTGTTCCCATCCAGGTGGCCCTGTAATTGTCTTGCTACGGCTTTCTCAATGATTGTAGAAATAAATGGAAGGTTCGATATGGGTCTATAGTTTGCCAAAACATCTGGATCAAGATTAGGCTTTTTAAGCTGGGGTTTGATGACCGCGGTCTTGATTCAGGAGTTGCTGTGTTCAGTAGAAGATTATTGTCTCATGTAGGTAAGAGCTGATGAGTTCTTTCTCAGAACTTTATTTGTAAAAAAAAGTCCATAAAGTCATCGCTGCTTAGAGCTAAGGGGATCACTGGGTCAACTGAGCTATGGCTCTCTGTCAGCCTGGCTACAGTGCTGAAGAGAAACCTGGGCTTGTTCTTGTTTTCTTCTATTAGTGCTGAGTAATATGAACTTCTAGTACTGCGGAGAGCTCTTTTATATGTTTTTAAACTATCTTTCCAGGCTCTGTGAGACTCTTCCGACTTAATGGAACACCAATTTCTTTCTAATTTCCTTGATGTCTGCTTTAAGGAACGGATTTGGGAATTATACCAGGGAGCCAGCCTCCTCTATTTGATTACTGAGGGGTATATAGACAATAATATACATATATATAATATGTAGTATTATCACATATGAACTTGTGGATAGATGATGTTGTTTTATAATATATGAAATAGTTGTAAAATAAGTATGTGTATAAATATTCACATTCAGAATGAGTGTTGTCTCAGACTTTAGACCCACCTTTATATCAAATCAATATGTTGATTTGTGATTGATTTGTGATTATGGCAATAAGGCTGTCACACATTACAAACACCAAAAATCAAAAGCTTTGCATAGAACAGTCTCTGTTCCCTCACAGAAAAACAAACACTGGCACCTACTGGCTGGAAATGAATGTCACGGCCTATGTTAAATGTCCCTTATCTGAACTGAACTAAAAATGAGAGCTAAAATTAAAACTGACATTGAAGAACAAAAGAAAGCAAACTAAAAAAAAAGGTTAAATCTTCTGATTTTATTGATGCAGACACTTTTAAAAGTGATATGTTAGTTTAGATTTAGAATTTATTTTAAATGTTTCCTGGTCAATCAAATTATCAACAACATAAATTTTTTTTTTATAATTTTCTGATCAAAAAGCTCTTCTTTTTCCATTATAATCTTGTGATTTGTGTATTGATAACGGTCATTGAACAAATCTTGGTCAAACTGAGCATGACAGGAACGACATGATGATACTGTCTAGCTATAAGGCATTTCAACATAATCGTGATTAACTGCATCCAACAAACAACAAATTAAATGAAATTTATTTTAATTGAGAATTTTGTTACACATCGAAGCAAAACAAATATTTCAATTTCCTCCATATACAGTGACAACCAAAAAGTCATAGCAGAGGTGTCACAGGTGGATTAAACCAAACTTTATTTCAAATTCAAATTCAAATTCAAATTGAAATACTTGAATATAACTCCTGTAATAAGAAAAGGTGTTACAATCTGCATAAACTTATTCCCAATTATCTGCTGCACCGAAGACACACAGCGGATTTTTGTGACAGGCAGGATAAGGCTAGTTCATTTTCCCTGCTTGTCCTGTTGACATTCATAGCAAAGTGAGGAGCCGAATCATGTGAGAACAAGGAGGAGAATGATATGCCAAAGTGTCACACCCACTGTTATCTGCTGCGATACTGGAGTAAGCTGTCGCTCTCAGAATAGCTGAGTTACATTCAGTTTTTCTTCGTTCGTTCTGGAACAACATTAAAATGTATGTGAACCATTACGCCCTGACTTGTATTTGACAGTAGAGCAAATACACTTTATGTTCAGCTGCGAGAAATATGGAGGATCTCCACAGCACTCTTCGTTAATTGTCTTTATTGCACATTTGCGGCACCCTGATTTCAAGTTTTCTCAAGTTTTTGACCCCCTTCATTGTAGTTAAGTATTAGGATGATAGGTGTCTAAGGCATCTAATGTAGAATTGCGACACCATTTGACTAAAAATTACCTATAATACTATATGTCCTTGTATATACTCATAATCATCATCGTCATAAAATATTTGGCAGGCTTATAACTTGCTCAACAATCTCTTGTTCACATAAAATACAAATACCAAAAGGTACCATCGGTGGGCTTGTGCCAGAGGACATGGTGATTATCTACAGCAAGTGCACTTGAGGATATTTCACAGTTCAAAACATTGCCTGGCTTCTGATAAACAAAAGCAAAAAAAA
The DNA here is from genome assembly GCF_900963305.1 of Echeneis naucrates. NCBI lineage: Eukaryota > Metazoa > Chordata > Actinopteri > Carangiformes > Echeneidae > Echeneis > Echeneis naucrates. The sequence continues at coordinate 5,628,638 of NC_042527.1, forward strand.
AAAAAAAACACACAGGCTGGGCTGACTGGCTGTTGGGGTCTGTTTCAGTGACAGTTCGCAGGGCCAAAGAAAAACATGTGAAGGAGGCTGTTGACTGTGAAGTCTTTGAAACTCTGTTTTTCTGTCCGTTTATTCTGCTTTTTCTTTGCCATCGACCGGCTTCACTGGCTCCAGGTCATCGAGCAGGGCTTGTTGTCGCTCCCTCTCCTTCACCAGCTGCACACCACAGTAGGTCACACATAACACTGAGAGAGTGGACAGAGGGAAGCCTGAAAGATAAAAGAAAGAGAGGGAGGAAGCAGACAGGGAAAACGAGAAGAAGTGAGAACCGAAAGCTGCTGAACCGTCCTTTGTGCTGTGCCCTGAGTAGATGTTCAACTGTAGATAATCCTGTGAACAACCTCTCTGATTCCCAGAGCTCAGTTGTTCAGATCCTTTCATTCTATTTGAGCGAAAGCAACAAAAAGGACGCTAAAGGCCCCTCGAGACCCTGCTGATTTTGATGTCAGTGCTGTTCTCACTTTGGGAACTGGAACTGAAAGGAAAGCCTTAGTTTCATTAATGTAATACACCCTGGACATTCCCTACCTTTGAAAATAAGCCTTCTGCCCACTAGCTTGGCAAACTCCAAACTGTTCAGGGAGAGCACGTTGTAGAGGACGATGGCCCAGAAGTTGGCAGCATTGAACACACTGTGGATCCTGCATGACATGGCTTCACCCATAACACCCTGGGAACAGGAGACGCAGGAGAACACTCAGGACGGTCTGATATAACATTAAATCTAATTCAAGTTGCATCTTGTTTCCTACTTGACAATACATTTGAAAAAGATTTTCTTTACCTCAATGGTGGAAAATGGTGGAAAGGAGAATAACTTGGCCACCCACAGCTCGAAGTTGAGGCCAAAGCAGTTGAAGAAGGACCAGATGTAAACCAGCTCACATGGGCCCAGCCACAAGGTGGTGATAGCGAAGGTGCAAATGGTTGCTAAGAGTTCCTTGAAGATTTTATCATGATCCCCGCCAATATAGTCATAAACATACCTGCAATATTACACCCAATTTAGTGCAACAAAGAATCAATATATTTTATATGTGAGGTTGTGCCATTTAAACCAAAACTAAAAATCCAAAAACTCACTTGCACAGCCAGTCATTGATTCCTCTGTCAAAGTGTCTGAAAAGAGACAGAAATTTCCCATCTGATGTTATTTGACACAATGTGAAAGTTTAGCACGGTGGGCAATTAAACTATACATCATTTTATCAAGATTGTAAATTAGTGCAGATTCCACTTACGTCTCAGCGAAGACATAGAGCATGGTGATACACTTGGGGGGTTGAGGAGGGTCCAGATGGTCCAGTGTAGCCACGGTGTTGATGACACCAAACATCACGGCTGCCTTCACCCAGTCATACACCAGGTTTGAATAAGCCAGCCCAGCTGTAAAAGCACAAGGCCGGTTTACCTGAAGCTCCACGACTGGCTGTTGTCGCAGAACATCAGTATATGAAGTTCTAATAGTTGTAAACGTATAAATCCCACAATGCTAGGACTGATAAAAACAATAGTAAAAGTGGTGCATGGAGTAAATATTAGATGGTAGCAGCAGATAGTAACAGTACTGAGTACAGCCCCATGAAAACAATGTGGAACACCTTTAAAGTTCAGTTTTCTTTGCATTTACATTCATGCCTATTTATATTCTATTTAGGATTTCAGTTTAAAGGTGATGATTACAGGGATTGTCTAAAGATTGAACAGCTGACACCGATACATACAGACCGGTGTAACCAATGAGTATAAAAAAAAGAAAGAAAAGATACAGGCATCAGTAACAGCTGTACCATATCCACTATCATTACATAAGACCCACCTAGACACCAGTCAGACAGTTTGGTGACCAGGTTCATGTCACTGGGGATTGTCAAAATGTAAAGATAGTGGAAGAAGACGTCGACCACAAGAATGATTCCCAGGTGTAACAAAGCCTTGGTGGTGATGTTCCACATCTCCCTCTCTTTGCGCGTCAGCTTGGTGTTGTTCGCCTGTGAATGAAAAATTTTGGTGTTTACTAAAACTATGGGGCTGCATCTTATACATTTTGACTGTACTAATATTGCCTATGACATTAGCAGAAACATATTAATTAAGTATTAACAGTACTGACAATGGTAAAACATGTTTTTGACCATTTTGTAACTAATGCTATAACACCATGTTATAATATTTAAAATTACCTAAAATGATCTTATATCAGTTTAATAGTGTAAAAATTCTCTTCTTTTCTTTGTTTAATTTCAAACCCAGAGAGATAATAATTGCCTTCATTATCTATCCACTGCTTTCAAATTGATTCTTATAAGCCCATCATAATCTTACATTATTTGCATCAGCTGCCCTAAAAAGATTCTGCGTGAGTTTTCAGCAGCTTTCAGATACAGTGAGATAGCCTTAACAACTGTCAAACCAGTTTGCAATTGGTCCTTGTGGCATTTATTTTCAAGTTAAAATCCTCACCTGGGCATGATACCTGTCAAAAGTCATGATAGGTCCAAAGAAGAAGAAAGGGAGGTAGAAATTGTATTTCAGCAGGTCAGAGAATGTGTAGCTGCTGTCCTTCTTTTCACAGTTCTCTAACGCAAAGCTCATGCAGCGCATGATGGTGAAGCCGCAGCCTCCATAGAACAGGATGTCTTGTAGGTCGAAGGAGCCAGTCACCAAGGTCTCCTGAAGGAGGAGGAAGACCCATTCTGAACTTCAAATATCGCCTTTTTATGAATAAGGACAATAAAAACTCAGAAGCAGTATGGACTGTATGCATTCAGGGTATTTGCTCATGAAGCACGGAGCAGTCAAACTGTCCACTCACCTGCCAGGAGTTATATGGTTCCAACTTGATGGAGGCCAGTGTGGCAAGGCCAGCTGCAAAGCACAATGACTTCCATTTGACCAGAGCAACGCTGTAGAGTATGATGCAGTGAGATAGAATCAGAGCCATGAAGGTCCAGCCCATCGTGACCAGGACCGCCAAACCACCGTACACACCAAAGATCAGGGATCTGTGCTGTGGGTAAAGAGGGGCCAGCATCAGTGGGAAGCAATGCCATGAGCTTTATAATAATCATAACTGAATGCAACACACATGATGAGTGGCATTAGTACAGTAACACTGCTGTATGAGCAATATGCGATATACCCCAGGATGAAAAGAATGAACAAATACGTTGTCCAGGCATCAATGGTTTAGATGAAACACAAGACAAATATTAGAAAATCCACGTTTATTTATGTTACCTTACATCCATCTATACCAATCTTCGGTGTAAGCATGAAACAAGATAAAAAACATGTTTAAAACACAAGGAACTGTTTTAAATATGTCAGAAAATTTCACATGAAACAATAATTGGTATAGTCAACATACATCACTCAAATCTAATATCGGACATAATGCAACTCGTGCTCATGCATCAAGACAATGATTTGTTCGACCTTGAGATAAAAAAAAAAAAAAAAAAAAAAAAAAAAATATATATATATATATATATATATGAAAAATCAGGTCGTTGAATATAACAGTTTCTGTGAATTCAACTGAACTGAATTAGTCGGGCACATATATTCACATCAGAAGTAACTTTACATTTAATGTTTATAGCACATATCAAATGAAATCAAGTGTTTAGTCTTGATTGGTGCAAAGCATTCACATTCAACCATATACATAAACAAATCTATACAATAAACACACAAAAGAAACATGCAGTTACACCTGTTTTACAGTCAGAACACAATACTGCCTCATAGACATTCACGCTCTCCCTTTCTATCCCTACAGCACACACATGCACGCACCTTTGGGGCTATGAGGGTGAAAATCTTGGCAAAGATCACGTGACCAGTAAGCGCAAAAAGGATATGATTGCGGAATGTAGAGAACCACATTATCCATTCGAAGTCGGCAACATCCTGTAGAAAAGGAAGTTACTAGGTCCCCCATTTACATGAGTAAGTCCAATTATAGAATACAATGTGACCAACTTATATAATAAATAAATATAATATATGAAATGATATGAAAACATATCTTACCATTTTCCTGCCAAAGTAATGCCATCCTGGTTTCACACTTTCTTTAAAGGCCTTTCTTCCAACATTCTCTGAACAGACACAAAAATTAAAAGATAATCTGCAAATCATATATAAGAAGGTGGGCGGAAAGTAGCATTTCATAAATAAACCAGAAAGATTTCTTAGCATGGCGAAGCTGAGAATGAGGAGCACTAAGTAGGTACTAAATCCAGACAATAGTTTACTTTATTTTGGGGATCTATAAGAAGACTGAACATTTATAAACAACATTTCAGATCAAATACTTGTGTAAATTTCAACATTTGAACTATTTAGGAATAATTATTGGATTATTTAGAGTGAATTTAAGGTGTCAGAGTACAGTTTGTATTCGATAATACTCAAATCTTACATAATGCCCACGTTGTGAATCTTTCTATTTTTGAATCTGACATCTTCACTCACTGATGTAATTTGGCTGAAGCAGATTCATTTACTGTACAACCTCAACGTAGCACTAACACAGATATTATAAAAAGAAGAAAAACTAGTATGATAATGGTCAGAATTGTGGCAATAGTGTTGAGATAGCATCAAATGTGATTGGCAAACACCCCCACAGCAGCTCTGTCGGCTTTGCCTGATTACACTAATGGCCACGATAAAGGATATCAAAAATGTAAGGGTCAAGTCAGGGAAAGCTTCTTATGTCTGGGACCACAGCCAGGCTCATATTGCCAGTATACACTGCTACTGTAGCCTGCAGACCTGTGCAGTATGAAATCCCACAGACGAAGCTGCTATAAACCCAGAAAGTAAATACTAAAGAAAAAGACTCATGGCCAAATGGTGATTGATTGCATGGGTCTGCCCTGACCAGTCTGACAGCACAGACTGTGGCAGACAGTACCATTCACCAGATTACACTGAGTCCTTTCAGATCTGTGTGCGAGGAGGCTACTTTTAGCATTTTAGAGTCTGGATACATGTAAATGTTTGGTATTATTTCAGAATAACAGGATGAAGGATTAGTTGGCTCAACTTTACCGATTCTTCATTTGAAACGTCTCCATCACAAAAATAGAGGGCAATTAGACATCTTAAAATTGTCTTCATATTAATAGGCACTTGCAGGGATTCCTCAGGGGAGAGGGTCCCTTTTATTCTGGTGAATGGACTTCTACAGAGCTTTATCTTAACTAGAGCAGAGAATGGATGTAGTTAAGATTTTAACAGTGAATTCACATTTTAAATGTAACTGATTTTCTATTTCAGTGACTTAGTTATTTGACCTAAAAGTATTGATTGGAGTTTGTTTTTCTGCTTTCAGTGTTTCAATTTGTTCTACCTTCAAATAAGTATTGAATACAAACATCTTTCTAAGTTATACTGTATGTGTGTTGGACATCTCCTGGCATATCAAATACTCACCACTTGAAGCTTCAAATATCCAACTGCCTGCCCATATCATGGCCCCCGCAAGTACAGCTGTGTATAGATACAGCTCATATCTGGGCAGGGCGGCTTTGATCCCCATGGTGAAACTGCACACAGTACTGCCTAACAGTCTGAAAAGCAACCAGCCACACAATATTAGACCTGACTGAGGGCAAACTACATTGATAAAATTAATGTTGATAGGTTCAAAGAGGTAACAGAGCATTTATGAGCAAATTGGCTATTTTTTTCTGATGTCACTGATTATTCTTTGCATTCTGGGGGAATCTGGAGTTTCAGTGAGACCTAGGGAATCTATATAAAACATCAATTTTGACAGGCTTGTCTAAGAGACCCGGGCTCAACACTTAAACCTGCGTTCAATAATAAGTCAAAACATAAATATGTTTTCAAATTCCTACACTCTGTTACTGGTTACTATTCAGTACTCAGTCATACATTCCTCCCCACGACAATTTTTACCTTTGCCGAGGGAAAACAGCCTATGACTTTATTTAACAGGTAACCCCATGTGAAGGACCTTGTATCAACATCATCAACAAATGCATTCCATGTCAGATACAAACCAGGGTGTTTTGACGAGGTGACATTTTACTAATAAGCCGTAAAGTTCGACAGGCCAGTGACTTAAATAGGACTGCAGAGCTCTGGCTCCTCGGAATCAGCACCGTCAGCTGCGCAACCCTACCTCTCCTTCCTATTATAGCTCCTGCAGCGGGGCAGCTGCAGTGCTATGTGATCTGACACAGGCCGGGGACTCACCTCACACAATAATTAGCACTGACTGGAAACACCAAGAATGGTGCAGCGGAGTAGCAAAACACATCCACTGTTACTTTCTGGCGGAGAGTAACGCACCCGGGCCTTGATAACGTGCGTGCGCCCGTGTGCGTGTGTATGTATGTATGTATGTCTGTGTGTGTGCGTGCGTGCGTGTCAGGTTCGTGTCGCGCACTCTCAGCTGAAGTTAAAAGAGTTGGTCTGTAAAGTCCTTCCCATGCCAGGATGTAACCATGGCTTGACAGGAACCCAGCAAAGCCCTCTGCATACAAATCCGGCTCCACTCCTCCACTGCTTCTATGCACATTGAGTCGAATCGATTTTTGTGGTTACTCTTATATTTAACCCTATGCAGACATTAAAGACACTTTTTTCCCCCACTAACCTGGTCTCCGCTTCACACTGACAAGAAGAGGGCAGCTGTATCTACACCCCGAATCCTCAATTCAGACCGTAAATCATAGAAAACGGGGTGACGGTGGTTACAGCAGGTTTCTCTAATTCATCCGTCCTGTTGGGGGCTTGACGCTGCCGCTGCCTGCGATCACCAGCCTCGGCCACTCGGGATGTTGCGGACTCAACGAAAGGCGGAGGTGGTGGAGGAGGAGGAGGAGGAGGGGGGGGGGATATATTTATCCTTCACCAGAGCACCGCAGTGAGGGGTGGTCCGCACCGAGCCCATCAGACCCTCCTGGAGCGCAAACCAAGCCTGGGACAATGGTTAAAAGCGATGAGCAGAGCAAATGCAGTGTCTGTTGAGAGGGAAATACCAGAGCCCACCTCTGATGATCCTCCAGTCAAAACTGTAATGGGATTACATAAAACGGATTTGGCATGCAAACATTACAGAGTACACTAAATTAAACACAACCTTATATTCACTGTATCAAGACGGGTTTTTAACCAGCTGACAGTAACTATATGGGATAACATGTTCTCTCCAAACCTCTGCATCACAATGCTGGCATGATATGCAGGCATCAGGGATTGGATGATTTGAGTGTTTTCATTCATTGACTCCCAAAATTATGTGGATTTATTGGAAGCAGAGCGGGGATAAAATAGAGCGGAACTAGAAATCACCTACTCAAAAACTGAATGCAATTGATGTGGCTGCGTCCAAGTGCAGGTGTTGCTCAGTATGTTGTCTCCGTTAACAGAGGCGTTTTCATCATTCCTCCACCAGGGGGCGCGCCCGGCCTTCCAAACCATCAGCTCTCAAACCCGCTGGGCAACAACACGCACTGAGGTTTTGGGGATCATATTAAGTATTTGTTTTGGTCCTTGAATAAGCTGTCATTTGCCCCCTAGATTGTTTCAAAGCCGTAGATCGGGTCCAGCGTGTACAGTTGCTTTAACCATATTACGTGTGACTGCTTCCTTCGATGCCGATAACAAAGAGCTATGATTTGTTTGGTGCGGCCAGCAGTAATTACAGAGCAGAGGCAGCTTGAGCCGCCCAGCTGCATCATCTGAGCAATGTAGTGCGGCGAGCCGGAGCTGCTGCCTGAGAGCACCCATCACAGAAACAAACCGCCCCCTCCCTCTCCGAGAGCCCCCGCTTCAGAGGCAACTCCAAATACATAAAGCCTCCATGTTGCACGGGGACCGTAGGGCCAGTAGAAATGAACTGTGTGCCTAGAAGTGTCGGCGAACTTTGAAGAACTTCGCGTTTGGTGCGTGTTTTTTTTTTTTTTTTTTTTCGGACAAGAAGGAGTCTCCGACAGGCTTCCCGGGGTTTTCGGCGCTGTTCCGCACACGGCCTCACCATTTGGATGATCGGAGCTTTTCAGCTAACTCGCTAATACAAGCTACTTGCTAACTTAAGCTAGTTAGCGATTTAACGTCGGTTGTTTTTGTTTTTTGTTTGTTTGTTGTGTGTGTGTGTGTGTGTGTTTTTTTTAAGCCACACACGCTGTCGGTTTTGCCCATAAAATATTTGTTTGTAGCGATGATATTTTTGGGCGAGCCATAAATGACAGCCATTTACTGGCTTCCCTTCACCACCGTGCTTGCTGGCTGGCTATCCCCGCTGCCCCATTCCTCGGCCACGGACGGTCTCACGGCTCTGCGGGCTAGCTGCTCACCCTCGACCTGAACAGCTAGCGGAGAGGAGCTAGCAGGCGAAGCAAGCGCGCTAGTACGAACAACGTTGTGGGAAACAGCAGGAATAACCACCCGTCTAAATGGACCACATGTCCATAATAACCCAGGTCTCCAACCCGAAGGAGGAGGAAATAATATCTTTTAACCAGGAAAAAGGTAAGAAGGAGCCAGTTGTGGACGAATAACTAATGCTAGCTAGCTAACTACTTTTCTCAACTGACGTTAGCGTTTAGCTCGCGCTTGCTAGCTACTCTATTTATTGAAAACACCAGTTGCCTGTTGGACAAAAACCTGGAAAAACAACACGCGTTAGCTAAACTCGTAGTAAGCAACAAGTTTATCAGAGGCCTGAATAAGTTGTCTAGCAAGCTTAACATTTGTTTGTTGCGCCTTCAGTATGAAGAGCGCTCCAGTCAAGAAATGTGTGGGTCCAGTTAATAGTATAAACATATATGTTGTCCAATTGCAAATGTTGCCAGTAAAGCATTTTATTCCGAGCTTTCGCTTCTAAATATCTCGACTTGTTGTTTGGATACGTAAGTGGCGTAAATGATTGTACAGGTGATTGATTTCATGAATCACGATCACAAGAGGCTGAGAAGTTGGCCGTGGTTGGGTCTGAGGGACAGCCAAGTGCTCGTTGGGACAGAGGAGGGCTGTCAGCTTTGAGAGATGTGGAACATAAAATGTCGAGCGAATCGACGCAGCATTTCTCCTCAGATGTGAATCGTGAATGTAGCAGAGGCCAGCATGTCTGTGGTCGTTTTGTGGGACTGAGAGATTTACATAGAAGTCAGGCACTGACTGTGTTGTAAACATTGAATGTGTCAGACGAAGATCGTGTGCTGATTATCTGTGTAGTGTATTATCCAATGACACTGACAGCCTAAAATGGTTAGTATAATTTCTACCGCTGGTACAATCGTTACTTTGAGTGGGAATTTTCACTCCATAATCATTAATATTAACAGGGGGTCTCAGATCTGTGTCTCTTCTTAGGAATGATCCTGAGTGGAGGTTAAATCTCTCCTTTAAGACCATACCAGCTAATGTACTTCATTCATTCCCATTCTTTGAACTGCTCTGATGCTTTCTGGGTCACCCAAGCCCATGGGATGTGGATCAGTATCACATCTCAAACTTCATTTGTCATTCCATTAGTAATGTGAGAACTTAAGTCTTTCAAGCTTAACAATGCATTCTCCTCTGAGGGTACAAAAGTATCCCCCAGAAAGTACCTTGGATTCTGTCATGAACATATGTGGGTGTTATAAGAGATAACCATTGCAGGTATGTAGAAGTTATGGGACACTATTTGCAGTGCATGGCTGTAAAAAATATGCAGCTCCAACAGCAAACGTACACACATTACAAACAAGTTTTTATGTTTCAGTAAGAATATTTTCAGTGCAGTTATTTTTGCAACATATGACAGGGTGTTTTCAAAGGCTTGCTGTTGTTTTATAAATCATAATTTAGCCCTTGGTGTTTGTGTTATTGTGTTAGGAAAAAGTGAAGTAATTTGGGGTTAGTTGGTATAAGTAGTTGAAATGTTTAGCCAATTGAGTGGTAGGTTCACAGGAAAATTCCCCTGCTAATGATTTAAGTAACTTTCCTGTACAAATGCCAGACCATACAGACTCTTACTTCATGAAAGCAAATTTGTTGTGGGGTTCTTTTATTGTGTGTGTGTGTGTGTGTGTGTGTGTGTCTTTGAAAATTCTTCCCCCCTTGTAACCAGTAGTAAGTGTAAATCGGCAAATGTGAGGCACCATGTTGAACATGTGATACGTGTATATAGACTGTTTATAAATTGGTGAATTAAAAGATTGAGAAAATGATGGTTTTCTAAGTTTAATTTAGTAATTATGGGTATATGTTAATGCTTGCATTGATTTATGAGTCTGAGTTTGAGTGCTCTGATGTGTAAGCCACTTTTCCAGAAAATTATTTTTGTCATTATTGAATCATTTATTCTAATATTGACAAGTTAGCAAGTAAGCATCTTAATCAGAGACAGCGGGTCAATTTATCAGTCGTACCTCTATGAAAATCACACCTAATGCTTGTTATCTGTAATGCGAAATAAAGTAGAGCAGTAAAACTGCTGATTGATTCACTTCTCAGTTTTTCACTCAAGGGTGAGACACAACAAAATCATCCCATGGTCATATATTGTCATCATTTTAGAAATTGTTTGGCCGTGTAATCGCTATGATATTATGGGTAACATTTTATAAACATTAATGATTGAATTTGTTGGGCATATTCATGAGCTGTTATGCCAAAATTCAAAAAGTTACTGTATTTAATTTATATTTAAGAGTTTAAAAGACTTAATTGTACACAATTCAGTCATTTTAATACATAGACAGTAAAATGTCTTTTGTAAATTAAATAAAATATATCCCATCCCAGCAGCTGTCTTGAAGGAATTTAACAGATAGTCTTCAACTGCTTGAACAGGCTCCAAACTGTCTGGACAAAAATTGACCACCTTTGCTCTCAATGTTCCTTTACTGGCTGTCTTATGACATGTGCCTGCCTTTCACACTGGTTTGGCTGCCAAGCAGCAGCCTAAATATAGAATTGCTGCCCTGTTGGCCAGGGCACCACTGACCTCGAGGCCAAGTATAACTACTTGCAAAGATGACAATGATAATGTTCTTCATTCTAGCAATTTTTATGTAGCTTAGTTTGGGGACTTCATTTTCAAACTTGGAATGTTGAGGCTGTGGGCTTCGTGGGTCTCTTCTCTTATTTAGGTTTTCATTGGTGTTGACGAAGTGGGGTCTCAACTATTTAAAGTCAAAACTCTGAGACTGTTGAACCGAGACTTTAATGCATCTGTGAAATGAATGGGTGCCTCTTACATGATCCATTTACCCTTTTGATAAAGCTACAGTCATAATCTGAGACGTTCCTTAAGATTGATTTATGTATGGTGGTATGTATTGAGCATTGCAGTTGTTCAATGATGGTCACAATATTTAAACCATATAGTTTTTTTCAGTATTTATTTTTTGCCTAACAAACGTGTCTAGTTTTTTTTTTTTGTTGTTGTTGTTGCTTCTGCTGTAGATTTTCAACAACTACCAAGAAAATTGTGTTAAACCTATTATCGAGAAAATTACATAAAAAAAAATTGCTGGAACACTGTTATTCATTTTATATTTTAGAGGTTTGGCTGCCTCATTTTCCCATCTTTCTATGTGGAGTTCATATCTTCATTTTATCACACATGCAGGTAAATTCATTTTGTCCTAATCCAACATTATCTATAGACTGAGATGCTTGTAGTGTCTCCATTGCTCATCTATTGAGAAACCACTTGGTTAGAGCAAGTACTCAGTCATTAGACCCTCTATGTTCATCTTCCTTTTGTCATTCACCTTTACTGAGAATACAGATACTTTTTAATGGGGGGGGTGGTGTAATTTCTCTTATGGAGCTGCATTTGTCTGTAGATTAAAAGAATAGACACTAAAGTCTTCTGGATGATCATATTTACTATTTATTTATACTTTTTGTAACGTAAGTTCACTGAGAAATATGCTTGGTGCTTCAGCCAGGAGTATTTTAAGATACACTGTTCGGCTTAGATCAAGGAGTGTGGGAGTGAGTAAACTTGCTGGTATACAGGACTAACCCAAAATCCAAAATTGTGTGTTGTGTCAACAACCACAAAGCTAACCACGTGTCAAGGACATGATGTGCACTTCTGAGCTAGAGAGAAAATGACTGAGCTTTTGGGTACTTTACATCGTGTGACCCCTGCTGAAGAATGTTGTAAAGCCTACAGCTTAATATTTGATAATATCTTTATATGTGGACAGCCTAGTTCTGGATATACAGTGCTTCAAAGGAATAAGACTAAGAGGAACAGCACAGGAAGTATTTTGTTCCCACTAAATCGTCAGTTTTGGACGATTGGACTGAACCACAACAGCAGGGTCAACCATTCAAACGTAAATATCTGATTTACCGAGTCATCAAGCTGAATGCAGTATGACCATGATCATTAGGTTGGACCGTTGGTCAGCTAAGTGAGTTTTGGGATTTACATTCTTGACCATTTGCCCTTTAAAATTTGTTCATTTAAATAGTGGTTTAATTTGATGGAATTGTCTGATTTGTAACCATCTTACTTTTCAGAAACCTTAGTGCCCCCCCCCCCCCCCCCCCCCAAAAAAAAAAAAAAAAAAAAAAAAAAGAAAAGAAAAAAATATGACACATCCAGCAACATCCTGGATAACCCATAGCTTATTACCTTAGAGGACAGTTGCCAGTGCTGCTTGGCAAGTGAGAGATGCATCTCCATGTGTCTACACTGTACAGAGTCTTGCAGAGCAGTACTTTATTTCCTTGCAGAGGGGCTGTACTTCCTGAAAGATGGAATTAGAAATATTCTGTTGGTTCTAGTTTTCTCTGAGTGGTCATTTTACAAATAATGGCCAATATAGCTGAAATCATTACACTGGTGTTTTAACTTTTGTGTGCTGATTTTATTGATCTATTTATTTATTTTTAGATGATACTTGTCAAATCTTGACATGGTCTTAATAGGCTGCATTTCATACATTATTTCATACCTTCTCCTGTTTTCTGACAACAGAAATAGAAAAACATGTTCACAAGTTAAAGAAGTTAAATGGTTGAATCTGGCTGATATAATGCAGAAGGCAAGTACAAAGACATGCTGTCAGTTTTTTACAATGGTTCCATAACTGACTCCAGCTTCATCCTCAATCATTGAACATACACAGTCACACAGCATATATATATATATATATATATATATATATATATATACATACACACACACATACACACACACACACACACACACATATATTGGTTAAAACTTAGGAGTTGAAATATGCTGTTGGGAAGGTATGAATAAAAGTACTGGAATTTGACTTGTAGCTTCTTTCGGTTAACCCTCTCATTAGAAAATTACTACCCGCCATCTATTTGAGATGAGTGTTGTGTTTGAGGCCCAGTTCCCCTCTGTTCATGACTCTAGTCCTGGGAGTTCTCTGAGGGTCTTTGTGCAGGAAATAAACACAGAAGCCAGTTGTAGTGATGAGTCACAGGAAGCTCACAAACTGCTTAGTGTTCCAGTTTACTGTAATACAGTGATGAATTGACAAGATTAAATCCAGTTGCAAAGTTCTGTAGAATTTTTTAACGAGTTAAACCAAACCTAATGTAAGTTTATTACTTTGCAGTGAGTTGATCATTGCAGTATTATAAAAAGTGCTCAAGGCTGCTTTCTGATTCTGGAATAACTTTTTAAGGATCATCCAGTTTTATTCCTCTTCCCAGTTAGCACCTGCAAAAATGCCAATGCCCCTTTTTTGTTTTGGACACTTGATAAGATCACAAGGAGCTTTCCTGAGGGATTTCATATGAATTACACCAAAAATATCAAAAACAGTGACCGATTTTTAATTTACAAAAATTATGGAAAGTGCAAAGTCATTTTTAATCTGTTCTTTTATAAAACATGCCAGTTCTTTAATCTTTTATGCCATTGTATGGCAAAATGGTTGGACCTAAAGATGAACTTATTAAACACTGCTGGATAACAGTGAAGATCACCGTAGTCTTACCAATTACATATTTGGCAAAGTTTACATGGTAAAGCTGGGAAAATTTTACACAAGTGCATTTTATGTATAAAATTATATTTTATATCCAAACGGTCAGAACATTGTGTCTGTGAAACAATGTTCTGGGAGATAAAAAGAATGCTCAACACATCTTCAATGCAAGGTATGATTGTTAAAGATGGCAATTAAATTTACTGTATCATAAAGCATTATATAATAACAGCATGCGACTACATTGCTGAGCAATTTCATGTGTTCAGGTTTACTTACTCACTGAATGTTTTGATGTTTTTCTTGTTCATGGCTGCATATTGTACTTCACTTGTCTAGGACAGGGTTTTCCTGTCATTGAGAAGATGTGACCAGCACAGTATGCCTACACTCATAAATAGGAATTAATGGGAGTGATGGAGAGATGATAGAGGGTAGACAATGTTTCACACAGCTATGATTCTGTTGCGATTCTGTCTGTGTTTGATACCTATGACTATATACTATATATATATACCTATATATATATATATATATATATATATACTTAGACCTGTGGAATACTGAATTGAAACATTCTGCGATATAAATAATTATTTTCTTGGGAAAATGCTTTGCAAAGTTCGAGATACTTCTGGAATTTATATTGGCTTTTCAAAGTCTCTTGTTCAAAGTAACTTAGTTTTTAATGTAATTTTTAAGCCAAATTTATGAATGTATTTCTTCATGCAGTGTTTCCTTGTGGATATTTGTTTAAGTCCAGGAGAACAGAGTGGCGTAATATGGCAGTGCCAAAACACATGACATAATGCTATTTGCTCTTCAGCATTCTAGTTGTTTGAGCTAAGGGGGTAAGCAGGAGGGGCTAGTGGGTGGAGAGGAATGCAGCCTTGTATAGGCTCTTTGGGGTCTGAGGGCCTCCCACCTCCTCCCTCCCCTCGTTTCTTGTGCATGTCCAGGCTGCTTCAGTCACTCACCTGACAGCTGAAACATGGGAGGGAAACGAAAGGAAGCGTTCAAAATGGAGACTTGTCAGCCAATCAGGATGAAGGGAGCCACATCGGGGCAAAAAGAGGGGAGGAGTGTGCAGCTTCCAAGTTGTCGCTATTAATAAAATCTCAGTGTCTGATTTAGGCGCTGCTCCATAGTCCTGGAATGAGAAGCGATTTGCAATCAGAGCAGAGTACGCTCTGAACTGTCGCTATGTATGACTGATCAAGTCACAAGGCCAGCAAAGTTATTTTCTGATCGGTTCTGCCCGGACTGGTCAACAAATCCAGAATTAATACCACTTAATCACACTGTCAAGGTCTCACCTTTTGTTGTGATACAGTGTAGCTCACACCATAGTGGTCACAAAGAGAGTTGTGATGAACTCATGAGTGTTTTCTCAAAAATTTAGCACTACCCACAATTTACCATGTAAATACCCACCAGTTTCTGCCTGGTCCATTAATACAACAGAACACTGATTTGCATGTCAACTTATCCCCCCCCCCCCCCCCCCCCCCACTTTGTCACTTTGATAGCATCGCAGTCAAACAGCAGCCTCAAGAAACAGAGGAGCCGGAGCATCTTCAGCACATTCTTCTGCTGCTTCCGCAACTACAATGTGGAGCCACCAGCCACCAACACTAACACCAGCTCACTGCCTCCACCTGTTGAGGAAAACGGATCGCCTCCTAAGGTGAGCTGCTGCACCACTATATACTTACTGTCCAAAATGTGTAGATGTTAGAATATTCCTGTGATTTAAACATTTTTTTTTAATCTCTCTTAAATTGTCTCTGTCAATTGTTTTCTCTTTATCTCCTTTATATCCATGAAACTTTCTATTTTATTTATTTTTTTGTTTTCTTTGTTTTTATTGTTCCTACCCCTCACCCTGTTTTGTATGTTTGTGTCTATCTCTCATGTGTTGTAGTGTGACCAGGTCGAGGTCATCCCTGTCCCTAGTGTATGTATTGCCTTTTTTCTTTTCCTTTGCATGCAGGCTGAGTGGGCTGGTGCTGGCACATCCTGTCTGTGTGGGCTCCAGTGCTCCTCAGAGGGCTTTAGCTCTGCTACCATACTGCAGATCATTTTCAGCCCATCGTAGCACTGGCTGTGTGGAAGGTGTTTATGCACCTATGGGTTTAAGTGGTGCTTCAGTGCCTGATCTGCATGAGTGACACTTGGTGGTTTGTATGCTTTCAGAAATACTGTGACACTAACTGTCTAACAAGCCAAGTCTAAAACTGTTTGTAATAAGTACTGCAGCAGTTTACACACAATGAGTAAATCCATTATTATTCTACTTATCCATGCAATTGAATAGCAAAAACTCCCAGTGAAGCTCCTACACAGGTTTCACCCTTTTCTAAAAAACAAACTAATTGATCCTGTAAGAAAAAACATTAGATCTGATCTGGTAATCTAGCAGTCGGGCCAAAATACTAGTGAAATCATCCACTCCTGACAATATGAAGTGCGATTTCTTAGATCCTTCCAATGTAAATGGATTTTTAATACATCACGCTTCCTATATTGAGGAATAGTACCCACATGACCTGGCACATCACACCTGAACCAGTTTGAGTGATTTCAGTGAAATTGAACTGATTGAGTGCAACAACTTTGCATGAAGAAACTTGATTTAACTCAATAGATAAAATATTTGAATGGAGGGTAAGGTATTTTAGCAGGAGAATGTCTGGTGATGAAGAATCCAATATGGTGCGATTATGAAGGCTCATTAAACACATCATTTAGGATGTGGCTTATCTCAGCTACATTGTTACCCATGGAGATGCTCTTCCTAACGTGGTGTCAGCTTTTCTGCTCAGCTTTACATATTAATTTATCCAGTTATATGTTTGTAACAAGCTCTTTTCTGTCTTTTTCTCTCTGACACATTTTCTCTGTCCATGTATTTGACATAATCTGCCTTTCCTCCCCACAGCCACCAGCCAAATACCTCCTACCAGAGATGAAGATATCCGACTATGGCAAAAAGTGTGTGGTGATTGATTTGGATGAAACGCTAGTCCATAGCTCATTCAAGGTAGGATTTATTTTTGATGGTCTGTTCTGTTTTGAAGTTCATTATTATTTGACTGCTTACCTACATTGCCATAATTTTTGTCGGGGCTCAATCAGGTAACATTCAGGAAGTTAAAGTTGTGGTCATTCACATGGTCATTATATCAACAAAGCCAGCAAGAGACGCAAGTGCAAGAGAAAAGTGTGTACTTCAGTGAGCACAGGGTCAATATCATCTGCTTTAGCATAAAACCAGCATGATGACTAAAAGACTGAAGGACAGCTGATGATGAAAAGTCACAGGGGGCAACACTTGAATTGAGTGTAGAAGCCACTATGCTCCCTTTCCTGCTTACACCCCCCTCCTCCTTTCCCCCCCTCAAATCCTTCTCAGTGCATCTGGCTAAGGATGACTCCTGTTGTCTAGAGTGTGAGATTAGTGCAGAGGTTACAGTCAGTATCCTTAGGGGATTTGTTTTGGTAAAACAGAGACCAATTACCTTCTGTTAAAATGTGAATTGCAGTTTTCTAAGTGTAAATGGTTCGACCTCTGCTGGTGAGTAGAGGTACTAAATTGACAATGAGTAACACTTGATTATGTTGTTGCTTCTTACAGCCCATCAGCAACGCTGATTTTATTGTTCCAGTGGAGATTGATGGTACCGTTCATCAGGTACTCTAACCACAACAATAAAACATTATTAATGAAAGTTAGTTGCACAAACACCATTTTGTTCCTATATGAAGATCTCGAAGAGAGATTGGCTGTGATCCAGTTCAAGTAATCCAGGATAGGCTGTGTGTATCATGGTTGGCCTATTCTTGATTACTTGCCCTTGGTGGCAGCTACTGGACTGGCGAACAGACATGAGTGGATGACAAACTATGAATGACATCTAAGTCTTTTAAAGGTGACAGTTAATAGGCCAATGTGTGTGTATTTTTTTTTATTTTATTTATTTATGATTTTTTTTTTTTTTTTTTGTAAAGCTGTTGTTGCACATAACAGTGCATTGTCTTCATAGTGCTATAAATCACATTAATGAAAACAGGAGTGAAATGTGGACCTCATATAAAAATGTTATTTTCTAATCAGCATTAAAATCTTTGGTGTTTCCTTTAGGTGTATGTGCTGAAACGACCCCATGTGGACGAGTTTCTTCGAAAGATGGGAGAGCTATTTGAATGTGTGCTGTTTACAGCCAGTCTTGCCAAGGTAGTGTTTTAGGCCTGGATATTTTTTCTCTTCTGACTTTTGTTCAGATTAAAAACTCAGTATCATTGATGGGAAATTGAATGCCTCCTATTTCCTTTTTCTGATGTGTACTTTTTTCAATCTCTTTTTGTAATGTCTGAATTTTCACACTGTCCCTAATTTGCTGTCCATCTGCATCTTTTGCATCTTAGCCAATACAGCATGGGTAAGTTTAAAAATGTAGAATCAGTAACATGCAGAGAGATTTCCGGGATGTCAAATGTTCCTCGTGCTGAGTTAAGCGGCAGAGTTAGGTTTTAGAGCTTTTTGTCCAGAGTAGAGTAGTATTTCCTGAGGCATCTTCCCTGTCTGGTGAACTCAGTTGACCTGCTCTGCTTCCTTTTGGAATAATAGTATAGTATATAGATTTGTCTTTTTTTTTCTTCTACTTTTTCCCATTTCGTAAGCATCGAACACAATGATGGTGTATTCAGAAATCAGTGATAATCCTTCATCTTTCCACATTTTTTGGTATTACAGTATTATTGAATGTTTTCCCTCATCTATTCACACTCAATGCTGCACAATGATAGAGATGTAAAAAAGAACACAGTTTTAAAACTTAATTAAAGGAAAATGTGTCTCTGCTGGGAATTTCCTCAACTCTGCTCAGTATTCTTGCTGCTGTTACTGAATAACATCTCCATGACATGTATTTCATGCTTCCCCTTTTACATGGTATTGAGTAGTAGATGGGTGGACATGAGACAGAATTAAGGCCAAAAGGTTCAAGATAAGTTTCATCAGACCAGAGAATTTAGTTCCTGTGTCCGTCAGGTTTTTTGTTTCATGCTGTTTTCCCTGTGGAGAGGCCTCTGTCTGACCACCCTGCTGTGATGGTCCCTATGGTATTTCTCCATCTGCACACATGAGCTAGAGCTCAGCCAGCATAACAACTTCTTTTAGCAAGGTCCTTCTCTCCTGAAGGCTCAGTATGGTCAGGCAGCCAGGTCTGGGAAGAATTCCAAAAGTACTTTTGTTTAAAAAAAATTATGAAGTGCATTGTGCTGAAGGGACTCTTCATTGCAGTGTTTCTGTAGCCTTCGCCAGATCTTTGCTTGGTAATAATGATGTCTTTGAGTTCTGTAGGCAAATACTTAATCGCCATGGTTTGGTTTTTGTTCTGATGGTCTTTTGTGAAAATGTGTATCAAGAGGTGGTTACAAATCATCTTAGATGGTCACAGAGTGGAAATCTCAAAGATTATCAAGAGAAGTGTGAGACATCCGAGCTAAATTGCAATTACGTCACTGTTTCCATTTAAATACACTTGCGAGTATTAACAAAAAAAATAAATCACAATGTCATTATTGAGCGTAGATTGGTGAATGGCATACAATACAACAGAAGAGGCTCTAGTTTGTCATGTATACATTGCGTCTATGTAGAAATTGCTTTGTTGTTTCATTCATTCATTTATTCACCTTCTACGGCTTATCCATTTTCGGGTCGCGAGGGTGCTGGAGTCAATCCCAGCTCACACTGGGTGAGGGCGAGGTACACCCTCAACAGGTCTCCTGTACATCATAGGGCCAACAACCACTCACACTCAGACCTACAGTCAATTTAGAGTCACCAATCAGCCTAAACATGATGTCTGGACGGTGGGAGGAAACCTGCACAGACACAGGGAGAACAACTCCACACAGAAAGGCCCCAGGCCGGAACTGAAACCACGACCTTATTGTTGTGGGGCAACAGTACTAGACAATATACTGCTGTGCTGCACACTTTGTTGGTTAATTTGGCTGTAAAATTCTGAATATGTCTAATATTTGTTCTGCAGTACGCAGACCCTGTGGCAGACCTGTTGGACCAATGGGGTGTGTTTCGAGCAAGACTCTTCAGAGAATCCTGTGTTTTTCACAGAGGAAACTACGTCAAAGACCTCAGCAGGCTGGGACGAGAGCTCAACAATGTCATCATTGTTGACAATTCACCTGCCTCTTACATCTTCCATCCCGAGAACGCCGTGAGTCTAAAAGCACATACAGAGCCTTTACAAGCCAATAATAATGATGTGTGTATGCTTTGCTTCCCATCAAGGAGACTCAGTCTCCATATTTTTGCTTTTGTTTCCTTTTTTATACTCTGATCTTATATAAGCTACAGTTCTGAAAGAATATCAATTCTGAAAATAAGAAAATATGATGCAAGGTGTAACTTATAAAACTTAATGGTATTAAAAATAGATCTGTAGATTATTGGTACTGCCACTAGATGTCACACTAGACCAGCAGTATCTCAAGCCTAAAGAAATGTCCCAACAGCCACACCTCTTAATTTCTGTTAGGCCACAAAACCCCATATTTAGTGTTCAGACAAGGGTCATACAAATGACCCTCGGAGCTGGTAAAAGCACAAAAAATCCACTAGATGGTTTTAACGGTTCACTGGCTCAATGGGATTTGATTCAGTAGTCTTAGCATAAAGTGGTTTCTTCATTTTCACTTGAGATCTGTTGCTTTCATGTGAAAGCTGCTAACTTCACTATTTTACCTGTTTGGGTTATGTCTTTGGACAGTCTGTTCATGAAAGTGGAGAGGGACTCAAATGCACAAAAACACACATACATGCATGAACATGCAGATGATCCCAGGCTGACAACCAGAAGAGTGAGACTCGGGTTACAACACACACAGAGGGTGTCACTTTTTTCTCTGCTCAGGATGTCACTCGGTGGTTTTGTGCTATATTATTGTTTAAAATCTCATTTACAGAGCACCAAAAACATAAAAGTTACTTAATGTCATGGTTGTTTTGGCAGAACAGAAGATGACTAGGGTATGATTTCCTCTTCTGATCAGGTCCCAGTCCAGTCCTGGTTTGATGACATGAATGACACAGAGCTGCTGGACCTGCTGCCTTTCTTTGAGGGACTCAGCAAAGAAGAGGAGGTTTATGGAGTGCTACAGAATCTAAGAAGCAGGTAGCAGGACACAACACAGCACCCTCTGTGCTCTCCATGCTCCTCTCTGTCAATCTCTGCCCCTTTCAGCAACCACATCTCTCAGACTCAGGCAGATCTTCCCACATGCGCCCCTCTTGTCTCTGCCCCAAGGGGACGCCTTGGAGTCTCACTGTGGAAACTTTAATCCTGTCTGTGCTCTCATCTCCTGGAGTCTGGCTGCCTTCTGCGTGCCATCAGAAAAAAACCCCACTTAATAACCCAGGAGCACTGTGTCTCACAAATACCACACCAGAAAGTGTACAGAGCGTCCTAAGTTGGTAATATGGGGGACAAAAATGCTAAGAGATATGAACTCTGGTCTTTATTTTCACAACAACAAAGTTTTACTATTCGGATAAGTGCTTATTTTAAAAACCAAAAAAAAAACAAAACATCTTTTGTCTGAACCATCTTTTGTGGTACCACACAGAAGTCTGAAAATATTTTGTCCTCGTATTGTTGCTATGCAGGCAGTTTCTGGTAGTCGAAAGGACTGTGATTCTCTTTTCTTACCGAATAAAGTGCCTTGTGTGAATGTTGTTTATATGGGGAGATATTTTGTACATGGCATATTTCAAGAGTATTTCAGTCTTTTCACACACAATATGCTTTAAAGTGGACACAGAAGTATCTTTATACAAAAGTTTGACTTAAGTTCTTTGATCGTCAAAGGCTGGGTAAATGTCTCCATACTATTCTTTTTTTCCCAGTATGCTTGTGCCATTACATAGATGTGATTTTGTTTCTTTTTGCTTTGATTACATGTAGAATTAGTTACTTTATTTTAGACAATGGAGTACTTTGCAATTTGTGTTTGATGGTTTTGATCTGAAACCTCAGATAAAATTGTGCCATTTGTTTTTCTGTTTCCTACATCCCCCTATCTCATCTTATTATTTGCCAAATAAGGAAATTATTTTTAACAGGATTCATATCTTTAACAGGGGTTCAGGTGTAATCCATTAGTATAGAATCATAGGTTTTATTCTTATGACAAATAGTTGTCAAATTCATTTGTGTATTTTTAATGCCATGAAGCTCTTTGTTGTTGTTATACCTGTCAGATGGCTAGCTTTTAGCCCTTTTTTTTGGCACACAGTTAAGTGGCACAGCTCCACATTTAGGGGAATCATCTTTCTCCAGTATTTTACACATTTTCAGAGGTGTTCCTCTTGTTGTTTTAAATGGTCTGGGATCTCACAGTAAATGGGTCGAGTGCCACGTTTTTATGTTTGTCATTAGGTTAGTGTCTTTTAAGGAATATCAGATAGTATCAGATGGAGTCTGGACAGTGTGGAAACTGCACCATTTCCTCCTGATTTAAACATGGCAGAGACCTGGCCGCGTCCAGCCCTGATGTAAAACCAGTGGAGATGGTGTGTGTTGTTTCCCCTCCTAGACTTTTTAACTGCTCTTCACCTCAGTGCCTACCCTTGAGAGGAGCCACGCAAACCGAATGCTGCAACATTAGCTACTATGGCAATAAACCTTTTTTGGGTGTAATTCAACCAGAGTGTTTGGTTTGTGTGTCTAGAGCACTTGACAAGGCCAGTAAGGATGGGTTCATAAGAGTAATGTGGGCCAGGTCATCACAGTGAATTTCACCGTACATTTCATTTTGATCCAATAACTGAACTCACACATTATCTATACTTGCTTAGTCATTAAAGAAAATGACAAATTTAAATATGTCACAAGGTTTTGGTTTGTTTTGTTTTTTTTTTTTTTGGGGGAAAAAACTTCAATGTTGCCTGGTGTATTTCAGCAACAGCACCCAAACAACCTTGTATAGTGAACTGCATTGCCATAGCTTTCAACATCTATTTAAAAAAGGACAGCTTCCAAACAAATATGTGCTCAGTCCTTGCCCATCCAGACAGCCCTCCAGTGTTGGAAGAGAAAAAAACCACTGGGTGACCGCAAAAGGACTGAAGAACCTCACCGTGGCATTGATGCCTTACTGCCTGTGGAGGCACAAAGCAATGTTTCTTCATAAATGTCTAGAACACGTCCACACAGTGCAGCATCATCTCATTAGTGTTTTCTTATGGTGTGAGAGAACAACTCAGCCATATATGGTCAGATGTATTTGCGTTGTACAACTATAAAATGCTACAATGAAGATTGGAAAAGCTCTGTTGTGCCATCAAGGGATTGCACCCCCCTAACAAACCTTATTTGCTTCATTGATTGGTTTTGGGTCATGTTACGGTGAAAAAAATCCTACAGTACTTTATCACTTCCTCCATTGTCCTAGTTGAAAGGCGCATTAAACATTTTTGCTCTTCCACATAAGCATTTTGTAGGTGATGAGTGCTCCACTCATGGTTTCAGTGCAATGTTGTTTTTCTAAAAATTGTTTGGTCCACTCTTGTCAACCCCTCAATGATCATCTTCCTCTGAAAATGTTGTTTGTATCATTGTGATATTTTTCTACCTACCGTTTGTCAGTATTTGGTTTGGCAAAAATGCATATTGTCCATTGTATCTAGCTTTTTGTTCATCTTTCTTTCAGATCTGTAATTTCCCTCTCTCTTGCCTTTTGGTAAGAATTCTCAGCCAGGTCTTTCCTATCAGGGGACGTGTGTGTGTGTGTGTGTGTGTGGGTGTGGGTGTGGGTGGCAGGGGGGAGGCTGTGTGCGCATGTGTGAGTATCCTTGTAGTTTTTTGTTTTGGGTTTTTTTTTTTTTTTTTTTACACCTCACTTGAAATCACACATTCATCATTTTCTATTGATTTAACACCAAAGTTCTACAACACTTGAGTTTAAGTCACTGTGCATGTGTTTTTGTTTTTTTTTTTTTTGTTTTTTTTTTTTGGGGGGGGGGGTGTCAGGTTCTTCACTTTTTGTTCTTGTTGCCCTACTTTGAGTGTTGACAGTGTGTTGTCATCCTGCGCATCAGTTTCTTTTCTTTCTTTCCATAATAAAAAGCTTCATTGAAACAATTTTGTCTTGTTCTTTTGTTTTTCTCCCCCCCCAAATATCTGATATTGTACATTAAGACCAAAGATCATCACAATGGACTGGTGTGATAAAGGTTTCCACTGTGTGTCTGACATAAAATGAACCCCTACATTTAGGAGGAAGAATGCCACTGTCAACTTACTTATTTTGCCTTTAATTTCTTCACCAATATGTCACAATAAAGCACATTTTTTTAGAAGAATTTTACTTGTCTTCTGTCAGCTAAGGGCCCTTTTTTACTCGGACAAACATATTTAGTTTTGCACAAAATGGCAGTTATAAAGTTAAACTTGGATTTTAAATCATTTTGGCCATTTACATGAACTGTAAACAAAGAAAGGATGGTATTCTGTCCAGTGTCTGCTGGTTTCATTGAGCATCTGTCAATTTCTCTACTCTGCTCACATATACAGTATCCTAAAACCACAAATTAACCAGCAGTTACTTCTGAGGTTTTTACTTGAAGCACACCCTGTTGGGTGGTCTCAGATCAGTTGGCAGCACCACAGACTATTTACACCAAGTCATTTTGCATTGGGAAATCTTTAAACTCAGTCATGTGTCTTTTTGCTCACCAATGGTCAAATGATCACACAGACTGGAGGGCTTGTCCAGCTAATGACAAGGCGAGTAGGAACTCTCTAAATACAAATAATCACGTGATCCTTAAAATTATTATTTTTTAAATATAATTTAATATTTAATTTCGTACTATTCAATGCTATGCTAACTCATGACCTCTGGATCTTTATGCAACACCTTGCTGACCTCATGGCTGACAATCTGCGTACCAAGGGCGTGCCCATTCAAAGTTCACAAGGTAACAGTGCTACAAGAATAAAGGTACAGAGATTATCCAAGTGGAAATGTGGTTATATTCAGTGAAGAAAAGGAGGAAGACTGGTGCTTGTTTGAAATATTTTATCCTCATCTTGATTATAAAAAGATAAGCAGCTATGATGATGTTACATGAAAATGAATCATACTTGGTGACTATAATTATTGATGAAGACAGCACATAGTTTCTATGTTGGCTTTTGTTTCTCCAGAAATCATAAAATGGACATTTTAACATGAGGATTTAGATAGACAAAAAACTGACTGACCAAAATTGAAGGATACAAGCTGTCTGGGGGAGAAAAAAAAAATATATGCCCTTGCAAACAACATGGCAAAACACCAGTAAAAACATTGGTGCATACAAACCACTTAAAACAGTTTGTCACTCATGTGGAGTAAACTATGGCAAACACATTTTCTTTCTGTGGTATTGGCATGTTTATGCCCAGCTCCAGTTGCAGTCTTCTTTACAACTGCGGCTGCTGTCCATGAAGATGAATGTTGTCTAATTTTTACAATAGCTGTTCAAACTTCTGGAACGAAGCCAATAAGTTAATCATCTACTAAAACAACAGGGCACGAAAAAATATGTAAAACTGAATTAAAAGCAGCCAAGACATGGCTGCATATGTCCTAGTGTTCTGCAGAGTCACATGTCAGATGGTGGCGTCTCACTAAGCATCAACGACCATGATGTGTACAAAGAGTCCAGCTGAGGGCAGAAGGTCTCCGTTCTTATTGAGCAGGGGCACATGTCTGTATCCTGTTGGGGCACAAAGCGGTTTGCAGTGAGGGATGAAAGAATGACGAGCTGTTTGTGCAACATGCCTGTTGAGTTCTCTATACACAAGCCAGAGGGAAGAGAGAGTTCCTGTTCCTGTTCATTTGTGGAGTGTGACAACAATGAACTATCGGCGGTTTTATGAGACCGTGTCAGAGTAAGGGGATAAAGGACCTGACATACCCACAACCTGTCGGTGAACTCACCCATTTTTAAGCTGTTGAATGGAAGAGTGTACTGTCCGACAAATTCATTATCAGATGTGGAGTCGTGGTCTTCCACCAAGAAGCGCACTAGCGCCAGATCTGGCACGTAAACGTCGAACTGGAAGTTTTCATTCCAAGCAGGGTTGAACCCTGAAATAAAACAAGAAGAAATGACCCTCATGACTTGATATTTCTTGGTCTGTTTTGCATCACTAATATCCAGCGCTCAGTGCATTCCAAGAGTTATTCTGTGATCGTTTAACCTGGTTTCCCACAATGCATTTTGAAACCTCCCGGAGGGAACGAATACATTAGCTGTGTGAAGCTGTCGTTTTATATGCTGATCAAAGTCAAGCAGCAGTTTGTCTGAGTCAATAAAATGCCACAGTCTTACAACTGGCTTAAAATGTTGTGGCAGCAATGTATTCTGGATGATATCTGGCATCTATTGATAGAGGCAATTTCTATTAAGGTTCCATATAATCTTGAAAGACACCCCAAATGTTTACATTTTAGATCATTGAAAAATGTTAAATGAAATATAAAAATTAACTGCATTTTTTTTTTTTTAAACAGACTTGATACATAAAAGTATTATGTAAGGAAAGTAAAGGTACCATTGTTTTCAATGGCATTGGTTTCTTTTTCAGCAACGTCAGCTGGCACTCCAAACACCTCCACTTTGACCAAAGGGTCCACTATGGAGGATTTCTTCTTGTTCACTTTGGGCAGCTGCTGGGCTGATATAATCTGGTGGCAGGTGGAGATGCATTGTGTTAAATAAAAAAATGTATAATAATAATTCACAGCATAAACAGAACTTTGAACAGGCACTACAACAAAGACATTGAAACAATCCGTGTGTGTGTGTGTTCACACGGATCCTCACCATGACATGGAGCGTCTTGTGCTTCAGCCAGTCTCCCCTAGTCAGCGTGATGGGGTCAAAGTCTGTTGCTAAGTCTCTCATGTATGCTGGTTTCAGGATGTAGCCGCTCTTCCCATTAACCAGGAATCTGCCCTGATTAACATCCATGTCTGTGCAGTTTGTCTGGAAGTTTAGGGCCACTGGAAAAGAATTATTCAAGATGACTGAGGACAGCAATCTCAAAAACTCAGCAAGCGTTTCAAACCTTCAGAGTGCACTGTACATGGGTCTAATTTCCCATTTGAGTACCAATTTGGCAGCCGGCGTTCCACAGGGGCACTGGGTCATAGTTGGATGAGTCGGTCCTGGTACCTGCTGGGTAGATGCGGCTCAGTTTGTCCACATTATGACGGATGAAGGCATTAGCTGTAACAAAGCAGATCAGAGCAAAAAAAAAAATGAGACCTTCACTGCCAAAGCACAGGAGTGTGCATCATTTAGCGAGAGTGCTAAATGAGTGCTTCATCACTGTCCCCTGTTTTAGTATATTTGGATGTGACAAGAGGAGTTGATGTAGAAACATGAGAGCTGATTTCACCAACTCCTCTTAAGAAAGAAAATCAGACAAGATTAAACACGGCACAAAAACACAGGTGAACCAGTCTGTTCCCAACCTGACTCCTCTGCCAGCCCCACAGCCTTTCCTTCCTTGAAAGAGGACATCTCGTAGAAGCTGAGGTTTTGAGCGGCGTCTTCAAAGCCGTGGAAGTGGACACTCTTGCAGTAGATCACCATGTCCGACAGCTCTTTTGCAAGTTTCAGCTTCTTTTTCTTCTACATGTTAAATCAAATATAAAGGTGAGCAAAAATGACATATCTGCTAATGCATTCATTTTAATGAACCCATTCATCGCTCTCCCCCGAGCTAACTCCCACCTTGGCTTGCTCCCCCTCCTTCTCTTCATCCTCATCATTTGACTCATCCTCCTCTGTCACATCAGTGTTATCAGCTGCTTCCTCTGATGCATAGATGGCTTCCAGTTTGTTTAACCGCTTCCCTTTGATCAGGAACTTCCCTTTTAATTCCTGTAAGTACAAAATACAGAAAACAGTGGAAGTGACTGGCATTAATGCCATCTTTCATTAAAGACCAAAACTTAATCCACCAGTGGATAAGTGTGAATACCAACCTCAGGAGATGGAAATTCTGTCGGCATGCCTTGGCCCAGGGGAGCAGTGATGAGTGCGCTCCCCAGGATGGAGTTCATGTGGTGGGCCATGACTTTCTGCTGCTCCACACTGCAGTGGTTCTCCAGGGAGAGGATCACCGGGTAATCGGATGTCTAGGTATCACCAGACAGGGGAGTTTTAAAGGAAACTGTACATTGATGAGCTGGAGACAACCATTGCGACACTATCAGTTGATTTCTGTACTGCAGTTTTGAAGCTTTCAGTTTCTATTTGACAATTGAGCATGCCGTTTTTTGTCACCAGAAAAAAATGAGAAGAATGCACAAGATGGTGGAGCCGAGGAGTGGTGAGGGATGGATCTGAGCTTCTCTGTACTCATGCCCCAACACATCCCCTGATTTGTGTTCTATTTTCCTCTAAATGGGACCATAATTTTAAAAATTAATATCATGTTGTATTGAAGATGACTTGAAACTACATACTGAGACCATAAACTCTTGAGTAAAACATTTACTGAGACAAAAAGTGAAGAGAGAAGTAGAGCTGTTTTTCTGTAAACGTCAATATAATCTGAATCATTTGAACAACTAGTGGGAGTTGCCCCCTGACTGTCATTAGATAGAATGCAGATTCAAAGATCTTCAGCATCAACTTCACAGTCCCAGAGTCTACGTCAGTTTTTATATACAGTCTGAATACAACTTGATATCACCACATTACACAGACCTTGAAAGCATACTCCTTAATGGCTTTGATCGCATCTTTGAAGAGGATCTTCGAAGTGAGTGTGTAGCCGTGATAGATCACTGGCTCGTCATCTGACCCATCCCAGCAGTCCAGCTCTACACAGCGGCAGCCCTTCAGCAGAGCCCTGAGTGAATCAAAGCCTGTTAATGACTGAATACACGAGCAAAGTTTTTTTGCGCCCCAATGATTTGCTTTTTTAGTATTTATATATGTAGATATGCGGAGTCTGCCCCTGTATCATAGCTAAAGCAGCGATAATTATTGGGGGGATTTCGGGGACAGATTCTTGCAGGTTAGAAGAACATTACCTGATATAAGCCTCTGTGCTGCTGGGCCCTTTGAGCTGATCCTCCATGAGGTAGGTGTTGTGTGAGGAGGAGATGAAGTAATGATTAAGGGGCTGGCTCATGTCCTGGTATACTTCTGTGTGATCTGAATTTAAGATCAAGGCCTCTGGATGCTGCATGTACATGAGAAAGCCGTCTTTGGAAAGCAGCTTCTTCTCCTTGACTGAAAGGACACAAGAGCAAAGCAGCTGATGTGACAGTGATGCATCGAGGCAACAACAACAACCTGGGTATTGTTCTTATTTTGAAAGGGCTACAGGTTGATAAACAGCCCAGCAGAATCAGTAAACCCTGACTTAAAATGTTGTTGCACAGCTGTGGTATGCGCACGCAAAACCCTTCTCCCCATGAGAGACAGCTCAGTACATGGCTATCATTGCAAACTGCACACATTTAGATTTGTAGGTTAATATTAATAGGCTCTAGCTTCTGTCTGAAAGGCTTGTCTCACTACTTAGCTGGCTTGCTAGTATGGTATTTTCTGTCATCATGAGTTCATATTATAGTATCAGCCCTGAAAATAACACATTATCAATTTTTGTTTTGTCTAAAATGAAAATTCATGCTTATTTAATCTGCAGTCAGTCACCAAATCAGCGCTCTGGCATTAATGCAGGTCACACTCAGAGTGACTCAGTCCTTATCAAATGAGCTAACACCCAATTCCTCCTACTTTTGGAGTTTGGGAAAATTGCTGATGCTGAAAAGCTTTAAATACATATTAGAGGAAGACAAGTTATTACGTGGTTTGGATCACATGTCATTTTAGTGCAGAAAGCAAATCCAAAGCCTAAAGCTCAGTAATTATCAAAGTATCAGAATTTGATTCTGAAGAGCCATTTAATTATAACCCACCCCCACCTGCCAAAAAAATTAAAAATAAAAATGAAAATGTAAAAAATTGGACAAAACGCAACATCATGATAAACCTTATTGAGTTCTTAAACCAAAACACAACTGAGACTAATTTCCAGTTCTACCAGTTCCTGTGGTGTATTCACATGAGCAGTGTTTCAGGCCCTGTTTAAAGAAAACCAGCCAGCCTGTGATCCTTAAACACCAGCGTTGCTAACCAGATTACAGAGCAACAACCTGAAACCAGAAACATGTTATTAAAGAGCAAGTACTGACCATTTTCATCTGGCTCATACTTCTCAATGATCCTGCGTGCATCTTCCAACGTAGCTTTCTCTCTCTGCTCTTTCATCAGGAAGTCCACGATGTTTTCAGAATTCATGAAGCCCGTGGTTCTAGCGTACTCTCCGTAGATAACGTCAATTTCCTCCCGCTGCGTTAAGAGCTCATACAGATGTTGGATCTCCTCTCCAGTCAGGTATCCGGAATTTGATTTGTCACATTTCTAAATGGTGTAAATGTAACAAGATGGCTTGTCCAAAATTTGCATTCAACCACAAGTAATATGATATACAATGATACTGATACTGTTATTCTTCAAATGTAGATCGCATTGGTAAAGTGAAATTCTATGCAATCTTAACTTTACTTTCATTCAAATGGATTCATATCTATGCAGTTTATCTGATCTATCTAAATCTGATTAAAATAGATCAACAGACATTTCAACCCGCTGTTAAATTCAAAATCTGATAAAATCATTACGGAAGGAAACTGAATTCAAACTTTACAGAACAATCCCCAAACAATAATTGTTAAAAAAAAGAAGATAGACAACTCCATCTGCCAACCTTCAATGGATGACGTCAGTTTACATGAGACGCCCTAAACCATGATTTGGAGATTTGATTTTGGTTATCAGCTGTATTTGTAGCTTGTTATGGCCTCAGCCAGTGATTTTCAACATTTGAAAGCATTAAAAAGCATCACCTTGAAGAGCATTTCAGCGTACTCATCTTCCACATCAATGTTGATCAGGCGGAAGAAGTTCTTGACCTCTGAGGGACTCAGCTTATCATCTTTGTTCTTGTCTGCTTTTCTCAAGCAGCTTAGGATCCAGCTGAAAATTTGTCAATGTAAGGAATTCGATATTGGCCTTTTGACATGGGCTCTTGTGGTAGCTGTGGACTGATACCAAATACATCAGGGTGTGTTGCAGTTGAAGCAGTCAGCAGCCATCTTCACAGTGTAAGTGATATTATCAAGGATACTGCTCTGTTTTCTGCTGGCAGCTGAGGTTTTTTAATCTGGAGACCATCTTCTCCAGGCTGCTGACCCACTGCTTGGCCTCCTCTTCCGAGCTGGCAATGAGGTCCAGGTTCTTGCGGCGTCCCTTGAACATGATGGAGAAGCAGCGGATCTCCACCTGTTCCTCCGTGTACTTCCTCAGCCCTTCAGACTGACGGCCCATTCTCACTGCCGCAATATCATCAAGCGAGACTAGAGACAAGAGAACAGTCTCATGTTAGAACACTTACAGTGTTGGATGTTGGATTCCTTGCCAGAGGCTTGATAGTGTGATTGTTTCTGCTAAAAAGCCGCTCCTTTGTACTTTTGGTATCTTCAGGCATTACTGGCCAGCCTGCTTAGTAAACATGAACCTCCTGTTTGCAGTTTAGTGACATCAAATTACAAGTTTCTAGGAACATAACTTAGCTTTGCTGATGTCTGAAGGTGCTAATGTGCAAAGCTTTTGGATACAGCTTTAAAGGTTGCATGTTATCACTGATATTGACACCAATAAAGACATCACTAGTTATCAGCCTGTGAATGCAGAAGAGCAGTTTATGGTGCAATTTAAGTGGACAATATCACTCAAGCTATTCCATACCACTCCCTGACACACTATATAAAAAAATCCCTATCTCTCCCTATCCCCTAACACACCCACAAAACGTTATCACTAGCAACCCAGTTGTGCATGATAATATGAAGGTCTTCCAGACAGATGTTTCAAACCATTTGCACGTTTTCAAAGTTATCAGGTACTAATTATATAAAAAAAAAGAAGCTAAAGTGTGACACAAGTGCCCAAAACAACACCCGACATGTGTGCAAGAGTTATTCTTGGTCTCACACACATGAAGGAGGGTTGCTGGGACAGCACTCACAGGTCTGCTTTCGCCTAAAGGTTTTTTTGGATTCATGCCACACAGTTTTGCAGTCCTCTTGGAGTTTGAAGTAGCGAGTCTTCTTCCAGGAAGGGGAGCGGACCTTGAGGAGGTCTCCCCCCTGCAGGAGGAACTGTAGGTCCGGATCACCCTCCATACCTACGAAACAAGAGTAATTCAAATGTTATCCAAGCTTAGTGTCGTCAGACCTGCTGAGCGGAATCCACCTCTTCTCACTCAGCTTTCCTGCCTCTGTCTGTAAATGTGCAAACCAGCAATCCATGCAAGGGGATTAAAGGCCTTTTACCATGTAAAGTCTCCAAGGTTTACTCATTGTACACAAGGTGAGATCTGCTGTGACAACAAACAAGTGTGTCAGTGGTGTGTCCCTGTGTAACCTTTCGGTCCCATCCCCGAGGAGGACCCGTTGGAGTCCCTGTAGTGCAGCCTACCTATGAGTTTTGAGCTCAATTGTATCGCCTTCTGGCTTCTTTTATTGCGCAGTAACGCCTCAGCTCTGCCGAGCTTCGGTTGTCTCCTCGGGCAGTTCATGGTGCCCTCAGGATCCGGGAGCTGCAAGGCTGATCTGAAGACGCGGGGGACTGACCGATGTGTAACTGTCGAAGTTCACTTAGTGGAGCACTTCCTCAGGGCGGTCAGCTGACGTCCTGAGCGTCAGGCCGTTTCTCCACATGTGTGCACAGCTGTGAGGGGCCGCTCGGCACTTCCGAAGGCAGTCACACCATTTCGAAAATACTAATATAATTTGGCTTAAGATAAGCAGTTAAATAACATACACGTTTTAACTTAGTTTAGCTGCTAGTCAGCTGGTAAGCTGAAGTTCAGTCATTAAATTTGTGATTTACGGGCTCCATCTCGTGGAGATATCGCGAGAGTGACCGATGCAGTGATTTAAATAAACCCGAGCAACAAACTAATTTATATAAGTCACCCTGCTCGGGTTTTATATGTTATAGTAGTAACGGACAATGATTTGTCTGACAATTTTAAAATTGATTGTACTTTCCGTAATTTTCTGTATCTTGCTGTCACAATTACACACAGCATATATATATATATATATATATATATATATATATATATATATATATATATATACTGAAAAACATCTCAAAAGATGCACTGAATATTGAATACTGAGAAAAGTAAAGGATCAAATGCTTGGAGTTTGTTTTTCTTCGCTGGTTGACTGGCGGCTTCGAGGTGCTTTAGTTTGGCAATACCTGTTTCTGCTCTTCGCAAGGTGAAACTGTACTGGATGGCAGGACCACACCTTTTGGTAGACTATAAACAAAACTTACTTTACAGACCCACTTCACTTGATGAAATAGATATTCACGTTTAGAAAAGAAAAGGTTTTGGGGTATGAATTTAAAACTCTGAAAAACGAGTAAAAGCCACTCTGCTCCAATCAAGACGATTTGCCTGTTATTGTAGCCCCAGAATTATTCCATGAAAATTAATGAAACTGAAAATCCAAATGGTGGCCTACCGTTTTTCTTTTTCTCCACTCCATTCGTTTCCATCTTTTCTAATGTGTGGTCTTCTCACTTTTTTCTTTTTTGTAGTAGTAGTAGTAGTAGTTAGGTTTTGTTTTTCCTCGATTCGCTTGTTGCACAGTTTCACCTAGTTGTTTCGTCTTTTCATCAGCCCAAGAGGAAAAATTGTGATTAGGTCTGTTGAAGCGACTGCAAGGACGACACAGAAGAAGCAGCAACACAAGCTGGTTTCTCCTAGCAGAGTGATTGGTGTCAGCACTTCTGCAGACTCCAACACCGGTTTGACAAGTCTGCCATGCAGGCTGCACTGCTGATGTCACAACAGGGTGGGCAGGTTACACCATAACAACAGCTTTTGCCATTAAGCATGGGTCTAATATACCTTTTGGCTCTCTGTTCAGTATTTTACATGCCATGCCACTCACTGATCACCAAGGCTCCTGCCAGCCCAAATGAAAAGTGCATCTCTAATCCAAGCCCTTCTTAATCCTGTTGTCTGTACACAGGACTTTTCCGCAACTAGAGGAAACTTGAGAAGTGAAAGAAACAGGGAGGAGACAATCACCTGAGAAGCACACTTGAGCCTCAGGATACAGTAGGTTTCATAAGTAATACGCCGTGTTGCAATTTTCTATCATATCATAGTCAACTTCTGTTAAAACTCTTGGTGACTGCATTTTCATGAGTACACCTATTTTTCATATGATCAAAATGTAAACATCATAATGAGTAGCAGAGTTGGCTGGCTGCCAGTCCCTGTTGACAGTGTTTGAGAATATTGGCCACAATGAATGGAGAGGCTAAAGTGTTTTCATTTTTCTTTTCAGAGCAGCTTATAATAGCACTGCAATCACTGGGCACTGGCACTCCTGTGACTCTCAGCACTTCCCTTTCAGGCCTAGCTTACCCTCAGCGCACTGTCAGCATCAGGATGAGTGAGCTTTAATGCAGCAGCAGGGGTAGGGGCTCCATGGCAAGGGTCAACCACGTCCAAAGTCCATGGCGTTCAGGGAAACAGACAGGAAAACATAGTACCGTCTGATCTTTAGGTTTGTATAGCTACAATTTGGTAATACAAGACAAATGATATTCCTAAATGCCCATGGTGTCACTGCGGACTTGTAAGTAATTAACTATCTATACTAAGAGACGGAATCTCCATCTGAACTTCGCCTTTTGTATTGTAGCACACGTGTCAACTGGAAAAAACACATGAAGAACAATTTTGTCTGGAAAATATTTATTTAAGGTATAAAGAGCAAGGTGCACTTAAGGAATCATGCAACCAGCCAATTAAGAGTGACTTCTCCTCACTTCTAAACACTGTAAATACACATTGTGATAATTTCTCCTGCTGAAGAAATCTATGTCTTTGCTCAGTGTCTGCGCTCTTGGAACAGGCAGGAACAAGCCCTGCTGTTTCCTTACATACCACTGATACCAGCCATAGTTTTGCAGGTTTTCCCCAAAACATCCTCATGTCTCAGGACACCACCAATAATTCAAATTCCTATTACTACCAAAGGATATGTCCCATAGATTCATTTAGAGGTATAATAAGAATATCAAATCAATATAACCCAATGCTTGGTGTACATTTGTAAAATATATATATCTCTTAAAATGGCACACATTTTACAGTGCGTAGAGCATTAGCACAGTGCAATTAATCCCTTTTCACGAAAGAGGTAATATCCAGGAGTGACCTGGATATTACTTGACCAGACATTACCATTAGCACTGAAACAAACTGTCAACATGTACTGTACAGGGGGACTTGTTCTTAAACTATTGCTTCATTTCATCTCCTGTTTATTTTACTCCCCTAGGTTTATTGATTCGCTTATTATGCTATAAGAATTTACACATAAATCCAAAAAGCTCATAGATATCACACTGCATTGCACGAATCAGTTAAAATTGTATAGTTTCCGCCAACTAAAACATGCACTGCCCCAAATCTTAAAGCATCAGTTACAATGGTCCAAAACTCCAAGCAATGCGACACCAAGGGACCATTTAATGTGATGGCTTCCTACGTTTTTGGAGAAAATGGTGGATACAGAATTTCGCTTGTAATGGAGTCGTCTTATTGTGCAGCATTGCTATATTAAATTGTGGTATGCGCTTCGTGGGCTTCTCAAATTTCACTTTTCAATCGCTAAGAATGGGGGAAAAAAAGAAAATCAAGTTCAACCTTAGTTTCCAACTAGTTTGAGCGCCCCCTGCAGGGTGCACTGGACATCATGTTACTCCTGTGAATCTAAAACATAATGGATAAGAATATAATGCATACGTCTGTTGTAAATATTAACGTATTTACGGCTAGTTCTGTCATTCTCCAACAATTGCATGCAAACGTCTGCAGTTGGTGTTCTCGGACCTCACAGGTACCTTACAGACTGTGCCACACTCAAGATGGCGGAGGCGGCGTTCTCCTTCCTGGGCTCGTACGTAAATGAATGCGTCAGTCGCGCGTAAAGTTGTGTTGACAGGAGCGGTCGGAGTCAGCGGAGCAGCAGCAGCAGGCACTAGCAGAAGCGGAGCCGAATGGAGTAATCCCGGACGTATTGCTACAGACAGCGTCTTATTTAGAAGCAGACTTTCACGCCGTTTAAACAGCGACGCAATGGCAGACGACCAGTCCTCTCAATCCTGGTCAATCGACAGGGATGACTACGAGCTCAATGAGGTGATAGGTGGGTAGCTTAGCCTGCTAACGTTAGCACCCTAGCCTGTCGGCGCTGGCTTCCCACTGCCACTAGCCAGCCAGCATCGCATGTCTGTAGCTAACGAGGCCAGTTGACACCCATTGCTACATTGAAGGCGGCCAACAGGCGAACAGGGTTTCCTTTAAGCTAGGCCACATGAATTAGCTCTGATAGTTGAAGGCCAGTTGAAGTCAGATATCTTCTTAGTAAGTCAGCACGAAGCTAAATGACTAGCTAATGCAAGTTAGCCGACAGTGCGTGAAGATAAGTCAGTCAGTGGGAGGTGGTCGTTTACTGAAGGTATGATACGACTTATGTTGAACAACCCATGCACTAGTCTAGATAACACGACCAAACACTCAGACTGAGACAGCTGAACTAATGGGTAACTAACTGCAGTTTTCTCTTACTGAGTTCATCAGGGGTTTGCAAATTACAGCACCATGTTAGTAAGTGTAAAGCAGTCATAGACAAGTTTCTATTCAAATTGTCTTCCTTCTCCCATTGTACACAACATATTTATGTGAGCTGTCAAGGTGCCAACGTTGTGAAGTCAAAGGCTGTGTTGCAGTGTAATGGACTCACTCTTGATGCTGATTTCCTCAGGGAGTGGAGCCACTGCTGTTGTCCAGGCAGCATACTGCAAGCCAAGAAAGGAGAAGGTGGCCATCAAACGCATCAACCTGGAAAAGTGTCAGACCAGCATGGATGAGCTGCTGGTAATAAACGTTGAACAAAATGTCGGCCCATGTCTGCAACCCATATGTTGATATGTGTTTTCTGTCTGATGTGCGTGCTGTTAGGGTCAGTTCAGCTGGCGACAGATAAAAGCTTGATACTGCTACCACCATGAAGTAAGAGAGCTAGGCACAATCATCCATCCATCCATTAGCTGTAACATCCATCCATTATCCACACTGCTTATCCGTAAAGGGCCGTGGGGGTGGATTAATAATATAGACAAGATATAGTCGAACATCCATTCACACCAATGGAACGTTTAGAATTGTTAATTGACCTAATGTGTGTGTCTTTTAACTGTGGGAATGGAGTATCTGGAGGAAACCCACATACACGCATGAAGAGCAAAAATTGTGCAATCCAGAACCTTCTTGCTGTGAGGCCACAGCGCTAATCAATACACCAATGTGCTGTGGGCAAAATCATTAAGGAAATAAATCTTTGTTGATGTGAAATGTCAGTATGCTCAGTTATTGTTTTCTTTACATATTTTTATTTTTGAATATTAATGTTTGAAAGGGGCACAGCTGCAAACACAGAACGGAATTGGAACAAAGTCAGTTTCCTACACAGTTCAAAGCACTGTTGCAACAGCAGTAACTCGTGGCTTTTACATAAAACGGTGAATAAATAGTATGAAAAAGTTTTTTTTATAAACAAACTATATTAGGTGGGAAAATTAATATTTGTTTATTGCAGCACACACAGGATCTAAAATAAAAGAAATATTAAAAAGTTGGCTGCTCTTGTACAATCACCATAGAACTACCAAAAAACAACTTTTTAGTTGTTTTTTAATCCTTATTTACATCTTTTGCAGTGAGAATAAAGGTCACAAATAATGAACGCAGAACATCTGTGGGCCGACTTTGGTCTGCTGCAGTCCTTTCTGTTTCATTTCAGGCCAGTTTTCTATAACTGTTGATTATAAGTTGCAGTTCATTGTATTTGATGTGAATTTTTGATTCCATTGTCCTATCTTCCATGACTTGCAGCTACTAAGTGGTTGCATAATATATTAAGGCCCAGAATTCACCTTTGTCTGTCATTAGGTTAAAAATATCTTGGCTTGGTGACCCAATGGTGATGTAACCCAGGTTACTCCACTGCCTTTAGTCAGAAGGCCTGTGTACTCCCAATTTAGGGTTTGGCCATTTTACAAGAAGTATTTGTCAGTGAGAAATGAGTAAAAGCCAAAGTCATGGGTTGTTTCATTAAAGCCACATTTGTAATGGCATTTTACTTAAAATAAAAATGTGTTTAAAAAGTTAAAACCCTTAAATAAGCTTTCATCCCTGTCATTGCAGAAAGAGATCCAGGCTATGAGTCAATGCCACCATCCAAACATTGTGTCTTACTACACCTCCTTTGTAGTGAAGGATGAACTGTGGCTGGTGATGAAGCTGCTCAGTGGTGGTAAGTCCAAACACAAAGAGAAATTTTCCCCTGGCTTGACCTACACTTGGTTAACTTGTATTTTTACCTTGACTTTGGTCTGACTTTACTTTATCTCAAGCTCTGGCTTGA
This sequence comes from Echeneis naucrates, assembly GCF_900963305.1. Taxonomy (NCBI): domain Eukaryota; kingdom Metazoa; phylum Chordata; class Actinopteri; order Carangiformes; family Echeneidae; genus Echeneis; species Echeneis naucrates. Next base: position 5,667,361 of record NC_042527.1, read on the forward strand.
AGATAAACATGAACTAAATGTTTGGGCTAACCAGTGAGCAATTTGCATATACTGGCCATGTTTGTAATGTTACCTCACATTTTGTGGTCAGAGTTTTTTAGTGTTCTTTTCTCTGCACCGTATCTTTTTAAGTCTAAAAGCAACCGTAAGGCTGGATGTGCTAACTGATGAGTCCAAAGTGGGAGGGAAATGACTATTAAATAGAGTGGGAAATCATGCTGCAAGAACACAACTTCAGTCATTTAGAAATTCTGTACTTTGGGCCATAAATTGGGTCTAAAAGCAGGCGTTGAACCACAGTATTAAACGTAATCCAAAGTCTGTTGTAATAAACAGACATGATTCAATCAGAAAGGAAATATAGCAGGTGATCACATTTCTTTTAAGCATTGCTGTTTGAAATGTTTACTTATGGATAAGTATAAAGGGAAAATTAGATAATCTTTAATTTAACAAAATAAGCATTTATACTCTTTTGCTTCTTGTGTACACAAGTTCACACATATTTCTTTAATCTTTACAAAAACAGAATGGAAAGTTGGCACTTATCCTTGCAGGACTGTTCTGTGTATGCCAGACTATGGCACGTACATAGAGGTAACATAAAAGCAATGCCATAGTAGCAGGTCATCTGTAAGGCCATTTCAGTTAATTCCTCTAGAACCTTAGATGCTCAGGTGTTGCCGTTGGGGCAGGAGCAGAGTTTAAAGAAGCTTTGTTTTGTGTTGGCAAAAGCAGGGTTTGACCCTGCTGGTTCGGTGTGTAATCTAAACCACTTTCAGATTAGTAGGACTCAGTGTGCCTTTAGCTGCCTGCCAAAGTGGTGATTCCCTCCATGTGCTGTCAGAATTTTAGTGTGACAAGTGTCCACCTGTCTCTCAGGCTCTGTGCTGGACATCATCAAACATATCATCTCTCGTGGTGAGCACAAGACTGGAGTGCTGGATGAGGCCAGCATCGCCACTATCCTGAAAGAAGTCTTGGAGGGGTTGGAGTACCTCCACAAAAATGGGCAGATTCATCGGTGCGTTATGATGATATATTATCATACTTTAACTCGTGGCTGTTTCTATGTTTCACCATAGAGTTGTTGTCAGCTCACATTGATATTGGGCCTTTTCGTTTGTGCCTCACTCCTTCAATATTTAATTAACTGAAAATGCATAATTGAGGAGGTTAGTTTTACATAGAAGTTCCTCCAAGGAACACAACGAACTACAGCTGGGAAGAAGGACATCTGTGTCTTGCATGTAATGTATGTTCCCAGCTAACAGTTTATTGACGCCCAGTGGGTGATGTGAATTTAGTGTCACTATTGTGATTTCGGTTCAATTTATATTGATAAATGCATTATTACATTGTAATAGAGAATGAAAAATGAAATGTAGACAGACACCAGCTGCTGATTGAGATCAGGTGCTGTTACTTATTGTTAATCAGAAAGGGAGGGTTGGGAGCTGGTTAATCCACTCTGGCTCTATTTTAGTAGCTTGCACTGAATGTATGCAAACAGAAGTCAAAGGCGTAAGATGAGGCAGATCAAAGGTACCGTTTTTATGCAATAATAGTGTTTTTTCATTTGGAAAATTTGTGTGTGAAGCCTAGCCACTCCTTTGTAGGTGCACCCACTGACTTGTTCTGTCTGAATTGTACACACACTTCTCTCTCCCCATGCACAGGGATCTGAAGGCTGGAAATATTCTTCTAGGGGAAGATGGCTCTGTGCAAATTGCTGGTGAAGTGCTTTCGTTACAGCTCCTAGTTGTATACTTACACTTTGCAGCTGTTGTCATCTATTTTCTGTTTTAATAAAGTATTTAAAGGTTCCCCTCATGCACAAAATAATATTAACAAAAGGCAATAATTTGTCTGCTAATTCTAAAACAAATTTTCTTTAATTTCTCTGTTTCATGCTCTCACAATTACACACACACACTATAGATTTTGGTGTGAGTGCCTTTTTAGCAGCAGGAGGTGACATGACCAGGAATAAAGTTCGAAAGACATTTGTGGGGACACCGTGCTGGATGGCCCCAGAAGTCATGGAGCAGGTAGATTTGTTTTGTCAATGGTTTGTCCTACCCTGTTTCCATATTATTATACCTCATATATGATTGAAGAGCTTTGCTCACACTAGGTTTATTCCCCAGGTTCGTGGCTATGACTTCAAAGCAGACATCTGGAGTTTTGGGATAACAGCCATTGAACTTGCCACCGGGGCAGCACCATATCATAAATATCCACCAATGAAGGTAACACATAACTTACTGTATCTATTTTCTTTACTGCACGAGATAAAAACACTTGACATCATTCAAAAGAAACAAGTTGAGACCATCTTGTCCAGTGTGGTTAGTGGAACATGTTTAAATAAACTATTATTGACTGACCAAAGCGGATCATGTTGGTAGGTGCTGATGTTGACTCTGCAGAATGACCCTCCCTGTTTGGAGACTGGCATCACAGATAAGGAAATGGTGAAAAAGTACGGCAAATCCTTCAGGAAGATGCTCTCACTGTGTTTACAAAAAGATCCTGAAAAAAGGTTAGTTAGTCCCTTAACCCCTTTTTTGCCTTATTTGAGATTAGTACTGTTTCTTGTTTTGTAAGATTCCTCATTTGTATAATGACTATGATGAGCCCTGTGTTTGCTTCCCACTTAGGCCAACTGCTGCTGAGTTGCTGAAGCACAAATTCTTTACAAAAGCCAAGGTGAGCCCAGCGTCACTGTTACAAAGTCAAACTGAAAATATTTAAGCATGTTTCAGTGAAAGCAATTAATTTTTCATCTTCCACAGAACAATGAGTACTTGCAAGAGAGACTGCTACAGAAAGGTCCAACAATAACAGAGCGATCAAAGAAGGTTTGCCTTTAACAACCCTAGCCTGTTGCCTGTCAAGGGCGTGTCCCAGTTTCTGCCTAATGCAGGCTGGGAGACACCTGTGCAGCTCTGAAAAAACATTTACCAGGAAAACACATGAACAAGTCCTTAAAAATTGTTAAATGTCTTTCAATGAGTTTTTTGTGTCTTTAAAAAAATGTATATGATGTAGGTGCGTCGTGTGCCCGGCTCAAGTGGCCGTCTCCACAAGACGGAGGATGGTGGCTGGGAGTGGAGCGATGATGAGCTGGATGAAGAGAGCGAGGAGGGCAAAGCTGCCGTAGCAGCTCTGCGGGTAAGACTGCATGCCTCTGTCTTCAGAGAATCCACTCATAACCTGACCCGATCGAGAGAGAAATGACCGGCTTTTGTTCTATGGTATTTTCATATTGTTGCGTTCTTGTAGCAAATAAGTGACAGTTGGGACAAAAGATTTTAAGTACTTCTTTTGTTGCTGTGCTCAAATACATATATTTTTGTAATTGTTAACGTTATTAAAAACAAAGTAAATGTATGTGTTTAACATAACACAACCACTTGATAAGTGGGTGAGGCTTCAGCTGTGCAAATTATTAGAACTCAATCCTAAGAAAAAAAGCTGTCAACCTGCTGGTTTCCTGTTCAATGAATTCTCCTGTGTTCACATTTAATTGATTGGCTGTGGGGTTTTATCTGTCATCTTCTCTGTGATTTCAGTTAAGCCGTTTGTTACTGTCACCTACTTTGTGTCAAATCCCTTCAATCCACCAATGCTCCATCAGTCCATATATTTGGGGGATAAAAGGAGAATAGCATGTTTTTAATCCTGACAATCTGTCATGTCCATTCTGCAGTCACCCAGGGTGAAGGACGGGTCCCAAAATATAGAGGTGAGTCCATTTGTGGTGGACATGACCTGAGAATCTTGATTCATGGTAATACCTTGTCAGAGCGATCTGCATGACTGTCATGTGTGTCCATTTTTTTGTTTGTTTGTTTTATTCATTCCTGTGAAACTGAAAACACCTGCTGATTTCTTTTCAAATGCCTCTCTCAGCTTTTCCCGCCAGCAGATGGCTCCTCAGGACATTTGCAGGCACCTAGTGCAGCACCAAATACAGCGCAGGAGGGCCCCCCAAGTGTGGGCCTGGCAGGAGAGGACGCTCCACCACAGGCTCCCACTCACGCAGCAAGCCCTTTACATGTACCCACTCCTCAGGTAAAAACAAGCATGTTTACTTACCTCAACCAATGGCGAGTATGTTCTTTGCAAACTACAACTTCTGCATAGTAATTACTCTGCTGCTACAGGATCCAGCTGCAGCCAATGCCAGTGTTCCCATTAGCCTTGTCCTGAGACTGAGGAATCCCAAGAAGGAACTCAATGACATCCGATTTGAGTTCATGCCTGGAAGAGGTAGAAGTGATCACCCTTTTTCTTTTTCCACATGTACTGTTACTGACCAAATTGACTTTATTTACATTGCATGCAATACAGCAATCATCATATTTTATAGACATGCTCTCATTCAGTAAAAATAAATATTAATAAATAGTACATGCGAATATACAAAAATAACTGTCCTTAAAAGTGTATGTACTGGTGACAGTTCGTGAGGCTATTTGGATGGTGGAGGAGGGGGCCAGTGGGATCGGGGTTGGGCAAGAGTTCAGTTCCTGAACCGCTGAGGGGGAAAAAACTGTTCCTCATTCTCTATGTACAGCACTTGAGGGTGCTGTAGTGCCCTCCAGAGGGGAGGAGTGAGAAGACTTGATGGAAGGGGTGGGTGGTGTCTTTGATGATTCTACAGGCCTTGCTTTAGCAGCATGACCTATAGATGACTTTCGGAGAGGTTGTAGGGGGGGTCCAATGATTTTCTGTGCTGAGTTCACTATCCTCTGGAGAGCTGTCCTGTCTCCCTCAAAGCAGTTCCCAATCCCTGCCAGGGTGGAGTTAGTCAGTATGCTCTGTATAGCGCAGTGATAAAAAGTCTTCAGCAGACTGTGAGAGATGTGGTTCATTGTTCCAGCTGCTGCTTCTGTGTGCTCTGCCATCATTGTGGACATCAGTGTTTAGTTGATATACTACAGGCTCAGGCCAGTTTTATGCACTCTCCACATATTTCCCTAGACTCTGCTGATGGAGTTTCTCAGGAGTTGGTTTCAGCCGGCCTAGTGGACGGGAGGGACTTAGTCATTGGTAAGTTAGAGAAATCCAAGGTGGGATAAATATTGTTGCAGTAAATATATGTTATATATATATATATATATATATATATATATTTAAAATTTTAACATTTTAAAATCTGAGATTTGAAATGTGTTTGAGATATTTTGTCCTCTGAGTTTCTTGCATAAAGATATTAGCTGTGATTTTCAATTTTCAGGTCACTGCATTACCACTGCTGATGAGGGAAAAGTCTTATAATTACTTCACTTTTGTTTTATTATCTGACATTGTCTTCTGCCCTCCTTCTGTCTAGTTGCTGCGAATTTGCAGAAGATTGTTGATGATCCTCACAGTAACAAAAACTTGACCTTTAAACTGGTGAGTGCATAGACACAACCATTAATGTTCATACAGTAGATACAGGCTGTTCATTGTTCTTTAAAGTTTAGTTTACTATGAAATTTTGTTGTTATAGTTTAAAAAGTAATAATAATAAAGTTTGACAATCTGTCTCCCAGGCATCTGGTGTGGAGGAGTGTGAAATCCCAGATGACGTTAAACTCATTGGATTTGCTCAGCTCAGCATCAGTTAAGTCAAGTGGAGCCAGCGACAGAGGACAGAAACTAATGGTATTGCACAGCTGCATTGTAGTCATTTCCAAGAAACCACTACTGCCAAAGAAAGGGGGGAAAAAATGATGATGATAATGAGACATGGAACTGGCAGGAGTGTGACACTACTGCAGGATGCATGAGGACCACATTGAGAAGAGGCAAAGTTCATCACAGGAATCACACTTGAAACGTTTACAGTGCGCTTATACAGTAAAATGGAAGAACAGATGCAATCAACTTTATGAACTCCTAATTTCTTTTTTTTCCTTCATACATAAGCACAATCCAAACCATCCCCTGCCAGGACTGGAAGTGATTGCCTTTTTTTTTCTCTTTTTGTTTTATGAATCAACTGTGCCACAAAACTGACAAAGGGGTTGTGCCATGTTTATATGGCACTTTATGCTACACTAAAATTTGAAAAAGTGTAAATTTAGCCTTAGTTCATCAAACTATAGATTTTCTAGTATGCATGTCTAGTACATGAAAAAAAATTCCCCACAAATACAGATACGAATATTATTACACCGTAGCATAAATAACGTTTTTAAGACCAGGCAGTTTAAGGCAGCATAACACATTTCTCCTCCACAATATCAGTTAAAACATAACCAGTGTTTGTGCTCTGACTACAAAAATCATTCAAATATTCACAAATCAGCTTGAACAGCTGTCTCCTCACTGTAGTTGCTAGACCTGCTCAGATGCAGTTTCCTTGAGATATTAATGGCTTATTTTTACAGACTGAGACCTTCTTAATATTCTTATACTATGCAATAGTTGTTTTAGTTTCACCGTATGTGACCAGTAGTTGCAAATAACATTTCTTCTGGCTTGAATAAAACCACTTTTTGTGCTTGTACCTCAAAAGGAGTCCATTAAGAGTTAACCAGCAAAATGATCAGCTTTAAGAACCTAGGTTGAGGATTAATTTTATTTTTACAAGCATGTTGATAAAGTGAGAACTTAATTCACCAACATACAGACAGGATTTTTTCTACATCCCCTTGTGAGATGTAATCAACAGTGTTTACAGTTATTGATAAAACGGCTGGCTTGAATCCTGAATGCTGGTGATGAGGGTTGAGCTGACGGCACCTTGTGCTACAGACCAACTGCTAATAAACTGCTGTGGAGGCGCGCCTGCTCAGAAAGTGCAAATCTACCACAAAAAAAGAACTAAAGTTTAAGGAGACAGTTCACCCTAAATACAAAAATAGCTGTTGCCACTTGCCTCACTGGAATTTATGCAGGTTAGCGTTTCAGATTTTGAGATATTTGTCTCTGAGATTTCTTCCTCTAAGCCAAAACAATAGAGATAAATTAATCTTTTTCAGCCTCGCTCATGCCATAGCATTCTTTGTGGCTCTCACAGAGATGATGAAACTATTGGACTGGCATTAGTGAAATTTACTACATGTCATTATGTCTGTAAGGACAACTCTTCCTAATTTGGACTTTTCATCATTTCTTTTCATTATGAGCATATTCACTTCTTTGGTTTGTGACCAAAATCTTGCACATCTAATGCCATTCCTATCAGCCTCAGCTGTCTAGTGCTAATTAGTGCATGCTAAAAAAAAATTAAATGCTTGAATAGACTCATAATAATGTTGGTGCTCACATCACTGGAAGAAATCAAATAAGCAACATTTGTTTCCATGAACAATTCTCATTAATCTAGTTGGTCATGGAATCGACTGTGAGCAGTTTGCAGTGTAATTCCCAAAGAAGAATGATGATCAGGTGATTATCCAAAAAAAAAAAAAACCCCAGACACTGTTCGTAAAGGAATTTTAGTACGAGCATTAACAACTCTGCTATGTTTTAAGTGAAATGTCTTACGGCATGATCAGATCTCTATTTATCCCTCAGGGTGAGTCATAAAGACTCTGGTCCTCCCCTGATTCTTAACTCTAGCTAAATTTTGTGTTTATTGCTAATGGGCAAGTGTTAGCATGCTGAGAGTCTAAACCAACAAATATTTTTACACCTACTAAATATTAGCATGTCAGCTGGTAGGGCTGAAGACGCTTAGTCTTTTTTAAACGTACATTTTCAGTCCACGAACAACACAAACAAAACTAGCTTCATCTCCTGTCATGAGGGGCAGCAGGAATATCAGCAAACGATCTCAAACCTAATTGCATGTCTGGATACTGCTAGAGGCAACTTTTTCATTATCTGGGTGAAATAACCTTTTCCAGAAGCCAGTAATTGTTTTTCCCCTCACTATAAGCAAGTTGTTTTTACAGAACTGGACTCCCTTTGCTTTCTAAACACTCAATCACACATCAATGTCATCACTCCCAGCGTAGCTGTATGGCTGTTTAGTACCACATACCAAGAGCTGTTAAATTGCTCCTGGTTCAGGTACTGGTGTAAATGGTGTATGTAAAGAAGTTGTAAATGTACGTTTGATAGCAGCTCCATGCACTGTCACACAAACAGGTTTGGATGTAACAATGTAGATTCATTGACTGTTTAAATGTACATGTCAGATAAGAGGAACATTTAACTTGTAAATATGGAATAAGGCAAACGGAGTGAGATTCATCATTTTCAACACAGTTTAGTTTGTTTTGTAGTGTTTTCCACTGTTGGCCTTTTGTTAAAGCATCACTAGACATGCACAGATTATTTCTTGAATTGGCACCTTGTTGATATGTTAACATGCCTATTTTTTTAAGTACATGAGCTTGAGATCACACATACTGTGCAGTGATGTCAGGATATTTGATTTAGCTCACAGAAACCTGTGTGAAGCTACTGGATAAAATATTGCTTTAAAAAGAAAGATGTCACAGGTTATGATTTTCTCTTTCAGTGTATGTATGTGTGTGGTTTTTGTTGAAAGAAATTATCATCAAACACTTGAAAGTCGCCTAGATTTTCTCAATTTATTTCCCTTTCATCATTTAAGCATCATTTTGCCTCTTAGTGGTAGCACTGAATGGTTAATTAAATATAATCAGATCATTGGCAAGAACATTATTCTTAAAGTTTTGTGACTTTTTTTTATTTACAGATCATACGTATATTTTTTAAATATGTTTAATCACAAAATGTATACATCTACAAATGCATAATTTAAAATGAAATTTTTCTGATGAACCATTCCTTGAAAAATTAGATACACTGTTGAAAAATTGAATGAAATTGAGGAAAAAAACCTGAAAATGATTTTTGCAAGCTGAATAAAGTCACATGATGGAATACAATACGGGTGGACAGTGTTTTTTGTGATGTCTTAAACATTTAATTTTTACCCAAGTCAACCATGAACAGTTCACACTGAGATGTGTGTTCTGACATTTAGTTACTGTCTGAAGTCAGTAGTTAAAGATTTATTTTGACTATGACCCTCATCTCTGAATAAAACCAAACTCAACCGGTTTGTCTCACACATTGTCTACAGGGTGAAAATGGCAGATTTTGGGGAGATTCTGCAGGCCATCGGAGATTTTGGTTTGTTCCAGAAGGTTATTCTTCTTGGACTGGCCCTCCCACATTTCTTACTACCAGTTTTCTTTTGTAGTTTTCTATTCATCCAGTCGGATCCAGAGCGGCACTGTAACACAGACTGGATCCTCACAGCTGATCCTAACCTGACCTCAGAGGAGCAGCTGAACCTGACTCTACCCCGGGAGGAGGATGGGACCTTCAGCAGGTGTCGGATGTTTGTCCCTGTGGACTGGGACATTGGTGCCATCAGGGAGTACGGACTCAATGACACCACAGGGTGTCAGAGTGGATGGGTTTACCACAGCACTCTGTATGAGTCCACTATTGTTACTGATGTGAGTTCACTGAGATGAACAATCTGTGATTTCTCCTTTGTTATTATCTGTGCTTACTGCCCTGCTCACTTTTTTTTCCAGTTTGATCTCGTCTGTGAAAAGTCCAGCATGACTTCAGTGGTACAAACAGTCATGATGACTGGTTTACTTGTTGGGTCATTCATATTTGGGCCTACAGCTGAATCGTAAGTGACTTGAAAGCAGATGAGAAACATAAACCTTTAAAGCCACCAAATTTAACATGACGCTCTCTCTGAACTTCAGGTACGGACGCAGGAGAACCACCCAGATACCAGCTGTCCTGCTGTCAATATTCACCTTCATTGCTGGAGTCTCTCCAAATTTCTACATTTACCTAGTGTCACAGTTCATAATTGGAACTGCACTAGGAGGATACAGAATAAACTCTACTGTACTAGGTAAGCCTTATTTGCTATATAGATATTTATTTTCTGGATTTCTATTAGAAGGCGTGTGTCTGTGCATATTCTCATTCATCCAGGTCATAGTCATATCTGGCCAGCAATTGAATCGAAGACAACTGGACATAGGATTTAGAGTTGTCAAAGACGTATCGCCTCCTTATCCCAGGGGCTTCTAAGTCCAGTTGCGTTCGATTCAATTGTTGGCCGGATATTAGAAGGCGTATTATCTGTAGAGTGATTCTCGTGTTTAAATTCTGTGTGTAGCTACTGAATGGATTGGGGTCAAGAAAAGGTCCTTTGCATCCTGTATGAACCAGATGTTTGGAGCTCTTGGACAGTGTGCCATGGCTTATCTGGTCTACGCTATTCGGAACTGGAGAACAGCGCAGTATGTGATGTCAGGAGCACAGGCCATTGTGCTACTGTACATATGGTATGTGTTGTATATACTTTTCACTTATATTCTTTCTATCCTTTTCATACATTCACACAAATCCACTTTATCCACACGTATCTGGCTTCACTGCTTCAGTTACATCAGATAATGTCAAACCAGTTAACCCACATGTTTTAAGGTGGATTCCTGAATCTGCAAGATGGCTGCTGGGAAATGGAAGAAACCAAGAGGCAATTAAATTGATTCGTAAAGCTGCAGCAATCAATAAAAAGAACATCCCAGAGAATCTGCTTGACAAGGCAAGTTCGAATTTTAATCACATATAATCATTTTGTAAGTTTTGCTGTATGCAGTGTTACCGTTAACAGCAATAGAAGACATTCTATTCTATTCTGTCTTCATTGCTGTCTTATGCTGCCTTTTGTCTCTTGTCTTTTCTTAACTGAAGTTGGTATGACACCTACTTAGTCCCACTCTGTCACTTTCCAAAAGCAAATCATCCTTGAACTAAATGCTAACATCATCTTACACACGTTTTTTGTAGGTCCAAATGTTTACTGTGTTCATTATCTGCATCCTTTCAGCATGCTGACATTTGTCAATGAGCATTAGGCAATGAAGGGGGCCAGCTGGGTAGTAGACTTGCAATTACATATTTTAAGTATTGCCCTGTTTATTGATAATCCATTCCCCTTCAGGTAACTGAGAAACAAGAAATGAGAGGAGGAATCAAAATTATTTCAACGTCAGCAGTCCTGATGAAACATTTATTCATCATTTCTTTTGCCTGGTATGTTAGGTACATTTCATCATTTATTTTTAATTAGAATCTTTCATTTACCCTTTGTTTTATTCTGTGCTATTAAGGTTTTCATTAAATCTAGGCTACTTTTGCCTTGTTCTGAATGTGGGTAAGTTTGGTCTGAGTATCTTCCTGGTTCAGTTTCTCTTCGGGATCTCTGAGATTCCAGCACATCTCCTCTGTATCTGGGCTCTGGAGCTGATAGGTAGGAAGAAGTCCCTCCTATCAACCCTTCTAATAGGGGGTCTGGTTTGCCTCTTAACCCTGATTTTCTCTCAAGGTGAGTTTCCTGTTCTTTACGCTCAGTTAACAAGAATACATTCATTTGCTTGTCAGTAGTTTAATATGTTTTCCATTTCAGGCAGTGCTGTTGTTATCACAGCCCTCGTAACCACAGGAAAGTTCTTTTTGAACTGGGCTGGCTCGGTGTGTATGGTGTACATTCAGGAGCTATTTCCCACTCCTGTCAGGTATGCCACGTCACAGATACAGGATGCCTATAAATGAAAGATATAATGAAAATGAATTGTCCCCCTTCAGGCAAACAGCTGTTGGCTTGGGCTCCATAGCATTTAGAGTAGCAGGGTTGCTGTCTCCGTTGATCAACATGTTGGCCGTATATCACCGCTCCATACCCATCGTAGTCTTCAGCAGCCTTGCGCTGGTCAGTGGAGCTCTTGTCCTCCTCCTTCCTGAGACCACCAGAAAAGAGCTTCCTGACTCAACCAATGAGGCCGAGGGCAACAGGTAAAAACTGGACCAAAATACTGGAGTGATTTACAGAATTTTTTTACTTTCATTTTGGGCATTTATAGGTCAGCCATTGTCTATCCTCCCTGCATGAATAAAGCATGTGGTTGTGTAGTTGACTGACAGTTACAGACAGAGCAGGGCCATCTTCACCTAACACCTACACACTTCTGGGTTTACACTGTGGAGAGCCCTGTTAATCAAGAGGGAGGTTATAATTGGAGTGCAAGGCCAAGGAAGCAGTTGTCAACAGTCCAACTAATACATACATATAACATCACATCTAAAACTGAGAGATGAGAATGAGATATGAGGTCAATATTGACTTATTTTCATTTAATTTGTGTGATTCAAAATGCAAGCAAAACTAATCTCAAGTGATTTTGCAGGATATCAGTTCACAATGAGTGAATGTGATTTTCATGCGTGTGGTGTTTTCCAAATTCAATATTGAGATCTCTTTGGCTAAATACCCACCATAAATCTATAATTGATCATAATTAATCTTTTATTGAGATCAGTCCAATTCAATGTAACTTTATTTATCCCTGTGATTCCATGCAGAGGATATAACAAAACAGATTTTTGTTTATTCTTACTTTTCAGTCATGAAAAATGCATGAAAAGCACATTCTGACAATCTGGACCTAAATCTATTATTTGTGTTAGAGTCATTCACTGAATCTATTGTAATAGTAAAGAAGTCAAGTTAGTCATTGGGCATGTCTGGAAACAGTAGCCATAACCTTACTATTTTCGTAGTAGTCAAAATAATGTATATTGATTCTGTAAATTTTCCCCAAATGACAGTTGTAAGTAATTAAGATAGAGATTAACTTTTGACAGTCAAAATGGCAATGCTGCAAATGTTGTAATCTAAAAGCCCTGCCTTGATCATTACAGGGACTTTACCACCAAGAGGAGTGGACCGAGCTCCAACATGGACAACTGTAGAAAATGCACACATCTGTAGTTTGTACATTGAACATTGCTTATTTTATTAGTCATAAGATTATACAACAATGAAACTTCATTACTACTCTGAACTCTCCATTACTCAGTATCAAAACGAAAGGTACTGTACCCAGTAACACTGTTGTAAATCATTGCCAGTCAGAGTTAAAATTCTTTCTTTATGTCTTTATGTAAACCTTGTCTGAACTGGTCTTGGGCTCTAAAAGTGTAAAATGTAGCAAATTTCCCTTAGAACCAAATCAAAACTGCTTGACCTTGACCAAGACCAACACCCTGGTGATCTCAAATCATTAAAAAAGAAAAATGACAGTTTTAACAAGCCAACCAATATTTTTCATAAAAATTAAAATATCATGTCAGTTTCACGTCCATTCTATTATTGTTGTTGTATTTTTTTTTTTTTATCTATCTGTTGGTGTTTCATACAAACCATTAGAAAGCACACTATTAGTGATAAATTCTGAGAAAATGTTTGCTTTTTGTTCTGTGAAATAGTAATTTAGAAAAAAAAAATGTTTAACTTTTCACTCAACGTAGCTGCTAGCAGTCAATCCAGGGTTAGGGTTAGGGTTAACCCTAACCCTAACCCACTGTGAGTGTTTTATGACAGGAAAAATGATGTGGAGGATTATGATGAGAACTGGTGAGGGCTTGTAGAAAGCCTCGGCTCAAATGGTCTCAAGGTCATGCTTGATATAACAAAGACTTTTACCTTCTATTACACATCAAATCATCCCTGACTGTGTTGTCAGATTTTGCTGAAATTGAGTGTAAATCGTCCTCAGCCCATGCTCGCCAAATGCTAGAAAAACCATTTAAAGTAGGAATAAATACAACATCAGCCACTGAAAATAAAATGCTGTTTTGAGGCCAAGAGCTTGACATCTTTAATGTGTTTGCATTGCTTGGAGCCGAGAAACTTCAGCTGTACGGTTTGCTGTACAGCTCCATTGACTCCATTGACTGATATGACAGGGGACCTGACCATTTTCAGTGTCAAAGCTCGTATCTCAATTTGGCATCAATTTGCAGAAAACATAGTAATTTCAACTACAAGTGCAAAGCATGGACAATGGAGTCAACATTTTATTTTTCCAGTGTGCTAAAATGTCCCTCATCGTGATTATTTTTTGTATGTCTCATCTTTCTGTTGCTGACTGTGTCTCATTATTTTAGTTTAGACATATTAGACATTAAAAACCACATTTCATTAACAACTCAATAAGATACAAGCTTTGTTCAGCTGACTATTTTTATTTAGACTGTTTTCTACCTTACGCTTACCTGGTGTGTTTGCTGAGACACATTTCAATGGCTGGACTTTCTTTCAAGCACCCACACCATATTACTGTTCTCGAGGATGACATGAGGCGTGATTATATCAGGGTGTATCAGTCACTCTACACCCTGTGAAACTGGACTCAATGGACGATAGGAGCAAACAATAACAGCGAAACCCTGAAACAGCATCTTGTTGTAGGGAATGAGGGAACCATGCTGGAATGGCTGATCATGCATAGCAGCAATGGAAGAGTGAAATAATGATTATGAAAGATACAAGCAGAAGGGTTAGAATCTCTTAGTTGGCTGTATTTTATATGACCGTTATACATGCTCATGTACTGAGTCCAAACTGACAAAGCATGTTGTTAAAATTGGTAAAATATCAACAGCACTGTCTGTGAAAGATAAGACACAGCACAGTACAGTACGGTACATTAGCTGCTGAAAATTAGTTATACAGTGCAGTCTTTTATTGTCCTGGAATTTAAATGTATTTAAGTTAGAACAACCTTGAATTTGTTTAGCTTAGTTTTTAAATTTAAAAGAGAAAATATGTGTAATATGACCCATTTTGAAAGTGGTTGGTATTCATTGCTGAAATAAATTCTACTCTTGGCCAGCCAAAGCTCAGAGGTTATGAAGTTGTTATTTGGATTAAAGTACAACATTGTATTTTCTGGTTAAATAATAATGAAACTCTTTGAATGAAACACAATTACATTTTAAATGTTTTTTCATCCTCTCTAAACTACACAGTCCAGGGCTTAAACATTAATGGACATTGTTTAAAGGTCATCACCAAGCAGAATCTCTGTAAACTAAAAGCCAGCTCTCTGAACATGGCGGACTTCGGAGAGATCCTGCAGAATATTGGAGAGTTTGGATTATTTCAGAAGGTCATCCTTTTTGCTCTATGCTTCCCAAATTTTATTATTCCCTTTCATTTTGCCAGTGTATATTTCATCCAGTCGGATCCAGAGCGGCACTGTAACACAGACTGGATCCTCACAGCTGATCCTAACCTGACCTCAGAGGAGCAGCTGAACCTGACTCTACCCCGGGAGGAGGATGGGACCTTCAGCAGGTGTCGGATGTTTGTCCCTGTGGACTGGGACATTGGTGCCATCAGGGAGTACGGACTCAATGACACCACAGGGTGTCAGAGTGGATGGGTTTACCACAGCACTCTGTATGAGTCCACTATTGTTACTGATGTGAGTTCACTGAGATGAACAATCTATGAAATAGACTCGCTGTATTTGTAAACACAAATATCATCTTGACCACGTTCTTCACTTGCTTTAATTTTGTCAAAGTTTGATCTAGTGTGTGACCAGGCTTCTTTGTTGGAGGTGGCACAAGCAGTGCTGATGGCTGGCATTCTTGTTGGTTGTCTCTTATTTGGACCATTTGCTGAATCGTAAGTGTCCATGAAATTGGGCAAAATACATAGCTGCATTTTGTGTGAAGTGAAAGCCTGCGACACAACAGATAAAGTTGTATCACGTATTTTCTTTTGTCTTTTGCAGGTTTGGTCGTAAAAGAGCAGCTCAGATTCCAGTTGTTGTCATGCTCATATTTACTGTAACAACTGGGCTATCTCCCAACTTCTACTTATATCTGGTGTCTCAGTTCATGGCAGGAGTCGGCTACGGAGGCTACAGACTTAACGGCGTTATTTTGGGTACAGTATACTCATAAGCTTACATTTGAAAAGAGAATGATTTGCTCAGATATTTAATTTTTCATTTTAAATTTAAAATTAAAACCTGTTGTCTTTTATACTTTTATACTTTCAACAGGGTTACTTTGTATGCAGCCCTAAGGCTGACAAA
Organism: Echeneis naucrates; assembly: GCF_900963305.1. Taxonomy (NCBI): domain Eukaryota; kingdom Metazoa; phylum Chordata; class Actinopteri; order Carangiformes; family Echeneidae; genus Echeneis; species Echeneis naucrates. The sequence continues at coordinate 5,683,275 of NC_042527.1, forward strand.
TGTTAATAGACCGGCCAAAACTACAATTGAATAGAAGATAATGTAAAATAGATGTAGTTAGCAGTTTCTAAGGTATGCCGAAAATAAAAATGCAGCTTAATGCAGCCCATCGAAGCTTAGTGTTCAGTTTTGTTGAGACTGTTTTATAATGTTGTGTAGTTGTGTGGTGATGTTGGCAGGCTGCAGGATGTGGTGGTTTTGAGCTGTTCTGAACCGTCATGTTGGTTGGGTTTTGTTATGGAACTGCTGTGTAACTGCCTTGGTGCACTCTACGTTTTTATTGGGTGATAAAATACTTTTTAACTCAGCTCTTGTATGTAATATTTTCCTTTGTGCTGTTATTCTATTCCTAATTTTTAAGGCTGCGGTACATTGTCTTCATCAGTGAAGTAATTCAGGAGACAATTTGGAGGTTGCTTAAATGAAAAGCAGAGACATTCTGGTTTGGTGGCCAACATATTATGGAAAAATCTCATGTTAACTGAAACAAACTATGCAAAATGATTGCTGGGTCTTTTCCTTGTCTTAAAGACAGGCACACTTCCGGGCCCAGCTTCAGCCGGGGACAGGCCACTTAAAACGGGGACTTTCTCGCAAAAACTCCAAAAACATTTTTGACCTCTTGATAGTTTCAGGATTCATAGGAAAACATATTTGGGGTGGGGGCGGGGATGGGCCTGCCTTGAATGCGTTTCCTGTTTCTAGCCACTGAGTGGATCGGGGTGACCAAACGATCCTGGGGAGCCTGTGTGACTCAGCTGTTTGGTGCAGTGGGACAGTGCCTCCTCGCTGGTTTGGTCTACTTCATCAGAGACTGGAGGCTGGCTCAGTATATTACAGCAGTTCCATTTGCTTTGATTACTATTTACATATGGTGCGTATTAACTCCTGCATAGTTTCAATAGTAAATCACATTTTATTTCTAAGTGTCAGCGTTCTTGTTCCTATCAGGTTTATTCCAGAGTCAGCCAGGTGGTTGTTGGACAGAGGAAGGACAGAAGAGGCTAAACAGCTGATTACCAGAGTGGCCGCTATCAACAAACGCACTGTTTCTGATTCTCTGCTGGACAAGGTGCTGACTCCACACATGTTTAATATCACTGATAACAATGAATATGCAGCGTTCATATATTGAATACCAGTGCTGCTTAATAAAAAAACAATACATTTTCACTGGTTTTTACATGATACATCATCAGTTTTGAAAAAACCTCCAGTGGAAGAAACTCGATTCATCTCCTCTCAGAAATTGTCTTCTAATGGACCGCATGGAAACACTGCAGTCTATCAGAAAGTGCTGCATGAAGTTATTTAGACATAGCGTGACATTTCTTATGTACACCACAACAGAGCAGAGTGCTTTACACATTTCACGTGCAGTGACAGTGTTCATTGCTCCTCTGACAGTGTGAACAAATGCTCAATATTTTTGTGCAAGCCTGCTGGATTACATGATTTGATAATGTTGTGTCCATTACAGATTGTTGTCAAAGAAAAAGAGAAAAAGGGAGGTGTGACGATTCTTATCCAATCAGCTGTGCTAAGGAAGTATTTCTTTGCCATAATATTGGCGTGGTGAGTTACCTTTTTACAATAACAACTCCTCCTTTCTGTTCTCTCTTTTTGACACAAATTCTTCTTTTCCTCAGGTTCTCGCTGAATGTTACCTACTTTTGCCTTTCATTCAACATGAGAAACTTTGGCTTGGACATCTTCCTGACACAGACCGTGTTCGGTCTGACTGAACTACCAGGCCATATCCTCTGCATCTGGCTGTTGGAGGTGGTGGGAAGGAAAGTGTCACTGATGTCAACACTTCTGATTGGAGGATTCTTGTGCTTCTTAATCCTGGCTGTTCCTCAAAGTAAAACTCTCTGCATGTACTAAATGTACCGTTTCAGGCGATGTTTATACGGTGTTGGTCTGGAAATGGCAGGGGTCTAGGAATGCTCATGCTGATTGGATGTTTGATCAACCAACCTCTTTGGTCGACAGGGAAATGGAAGGGACAGGGTCCCTGCAACTAATTGGTGGACTTTCATAACATTTACAGTAGAACAGAATTTCAAAATTCCCATTGGATGGGGCTCAATAACTTTGGCCATCCACCAATGAGCTGACAATCAGGTCAGAGTTTTCAGTCAATTATATGAAGAATCTTAACATCTACACGAACTTGAACAACATAGAGGATCAGACTTTCATAGTTCTTAGGTAATGTGATTTTGTAATTAGTTAATAGGTAACATCCAGACAAGCTAAAATAAGATAAAAAATATTCATTCTAAGTATCATCTTAGTAATATTGTCACTGTGTGTGTCTGCATGTTAGCATGCCTTTTTTAGCATTAGTCTTTTGTCCTAATCTTCCCCATTACTCTCTCACTCTGTTTAAGGTAATGCTATTGCTGTTACCGCATTAGCAACCGCTGGCCGTTTTTTCACAAACTGGGCAGGATCCATATGTTGCGTGTACATTCAGGAGCTGTTCCCAACATCATTCCGGTGAGTTTTACGATGTCCTTGGAATGAGTTTAGCAAACAGTGGCGTTTTGATCATGATGCTGCAGGTAAGCCAAACTCCTACAGCGTCGTTTGTCACATTTACAGACATGCAGCTTAGCAGTCAAAACAGTGACAGCTTTCGTCATTGTTTCTGTTTCAGACAAACAGCATCTGGTTTGGGATCCATTGCAAGCAGAGCTGGTGGCTTAATGTCTCCATTGCTCAACATGTTGGCTGTATACCACTGGTCCATACCCATCATTGTTTACAGCAGCATTACGATGGTCAGTGGAGCGGTTTGCTTCCTGCTTCCCGAAACCAGAAGAAAAGAGCTTCCCGATTCAACCAATGAGGCGGAGGCCAATAGGTAAGCAAGATGCAGGGGATTAAAAAATCTTAGTTCAGCTTGGGCAACTGTCCATGAGCATCTCCAGATGACAATCCAGCAACACTGGACTCCACTCACATGAACCCAGTTGAATTCTGCTCTTTTGTTGCGCAATAGGTACAGGTCATTTTGAAATGTTGGCCATTTCGAAAACATCAGAAGCTTCAAATAATGATGCAGGGAATAAGTTACGACATCACAGCCCACAATGACACCCAATGATCCCAGTGAACTAAAACAGCCTTCCCTATATTTTTTTTCTCCACAGAAATAAATCAGGCCCGAAGACTCAGAGGGACTCAAAAATGCCCTCACGATACCAATCAACCAAACTGTAGTCTCAATACTAATGTACGTTCTTGTATGTCGGTGGTCTTTCCTTCTACTAACAGTCCAGAACTTACTGCATTTGTATGTAATTTGCTTTTGATATTCATTTTTAAAAATGTGGATAGCGATTTCCGTTTGCACTGAAGATGCATCAATCCATCCCTCCTTCCCCCACCCCATCCATCCATCCATCCATCCATCCATCCATTCATTCATTCATCCATCCATTCATCCATCCATCCATCTATCCATTCATTCATTCATCCATCCATCCATCCACCCACCCACCCACCCACCCACCCATCCATCCATCCATCCACCCACCCACCCATCCATCCATCCATCCATCCATTTTACATAATAAAAGTAATGAGAATGAATTCCATTTAGCTGCTTCTAGCTGTTTCAGAATCCTGGTAGCTTGAAATCTGGCTCAGCGTCGCATTGTCTCATTGACCTGAAGATAAATACCGTTAGTAGGTTTGTAACAGAGAGGAGATTTTTGTTGCATACACATTATTTATACATAATGCACATTAAAGTCATAGATGATAGTGTAAACTGTTCATACGGCATCTAACAACATCTAACATACCATGCAACTAAATAGTAAAATTTGTGATTTTATTTCATGCTTTATTATGATTATTATTGTTAACTGTTATATTCTGGTCTAATTTCAACTGAAGTATGATTACCAAAGTTCGCAATAAAAACTTTAATCTTTGACTGGTACTTTCTACAAAACACACGAGTAAAAACAAATTTATTCAATGTCATTTTTTTTTTTAATCCATAAATTACTTCAAATCAAATTCCATTCCCGGTCTTTTGTAATGTCTTACTGGCCATATTCTCAGCATCAGCAACTGGAGACACTCACGCAGTGGACCTGGCAGGTACTGACTGGGAAACAGTATACAGTAGTTAGATCCTTTCATCTTTGTAAACACAAACAAGAAGAGTTACTACACAACTGTAATGATACTTGAACGGCTATGATGGGATTGCGCTGACAACTCAGACAACAGTTTAGCTGCCACATTACTCAGAATGGCTTCTATGCAGTTTCCTTCTACAGTGGGTGTCTCCAAAAACACATTTTGTCACGGTGACAAACTATAACACTACCTACTGGTTTGTGTGAGTTGCACGTTGGACCAGGATTGACCTCTGAACCAGTTGTGATATCACATATCATGTCTGGTACACATTTCAATCTGAGATATAAGGCAGGCATGGAAATCATTTTTAGTGTCTCTCTCCAACGCAGTGAAGGTCAAACACTACATTTCAAATGGATCAGGCCTACAAAGGTGGAGCTTGATGACAAATCAATACATCTGAGCAAACTGTTTTCAAATAAGCACATTTAGATTTGTTTTTTGGCATTTGACATTTCACACTCAGATTACATCCTGATTATTATCTATATTTTGTGGAACTTTAAATGTGCAGCTATTCTGCAACATGTACATCTTGCATTTGCTTTTCTGCCTGATTTTATGTCAAATATATAATACACCAGCATTAGAAAAACCTAATCAGCACACATTTGCATTTACATTAGTGTTATAGATTTAGTTTGTCACATTTTTTTTGAACAATAATATGAATCATTTGATTCTTAGACATCCCAGCTTTCGGTATGACTCTATGAAATCACCCGAGCAGATCATCCATCCAGCTGCTGTCAGTGACACTATTTTCCGCTACTTGCTCAGTATTACTGCTCTGAGACACTAAAGGATTGTCCATAAGCAAATCAGCACCACTCTTCTCTGACAGTGGCAGCAACTCTGGAGCTGGAGCAAAGACGTCATTATTAAATATATCTATCTGAGCTGAAGGAGCAGCGGCAGAAAATGCGTCTGAACCAAGTAAATGGTTTAATGGATCAGAAGTGGCTGGACTACTTGATAGTCCTCCAAACACATCAGCACCGTTTGAGATGTCACTAGCACCAAAGATGTCATCAGCAAAGGTGGAAAGTTTGGATGAAGCAGCGTTGCCTTCACCCTGATCTGTCACATCACCAGTAAGAGGCAGAGTGAACAGATCCTCATTCAGGCTGAATATGTCGAAGCCAGCAGCCTGGCTGTTTGCACCAAAGGGATCCGAGGTTTGACTCTTATCTTGGTTGAGAAATGCTGGGTCAGGGACAATCAGCTGATCTGTCATGCTGAGCAATACTTCAGTCTCAGCTGATATGGGCTGAGAGTCGAGCAGGCTAAAACCTTCCACAGATGCACCTTCAGACAAAGGCACTTCACTGACAGAAGATGAAAATACATCATTTGGTGTCATCCCCAAAACCTCTTGAGATTCACTCGGATCAAAAAGGCCAGCGGAATCGTCATGGGTGAGATCGAAAAGCACTCCTGCCTCAAGGTTTCCTCCTCGTTCGTCTGCTGCATTAATTGAGTCATTTGGTTTTTGAGCACATGGGTCGGTGCTTATCTGACAGGCTAATTTGTCTGTAGGGACAGAACTGAGTGTGTCTCCAAAAACATCAGTGTTCAGCTCGTCACTCAAAACCTCTTCACCATTTTTCATAGCGGTGACTTGTCTGATGGCCTCCTCAGATGATTGGTTGAGTGATTGCACAGCAGCAGGGAGAGCTTTAGACTCAGCCATTCCAGGATCAGAGACCAACAGGCCCTTCATCTCCCTGCTCTGTACATCCTGATCAGCGGTTGGCTTTTGGTCTGTGTGATCACCTCCTGCTTCACCAGTTGATGTTTTGGGTAGGTTGGATGGCTCTTTAGTGTCGCTTATGTCCCCGTGTTTGTTAGTCTCCAGTGCGTTGGGGTCAGACTCATATTGCAGAAGTGGGACTTCAGACATCTCATCTTCCTTTTGAATTTCTTCTGTAATAGCTTCCTTCACTTCCTCCGTCTTGTTGTTAGTCTCATGTGTTTTGGCCTGTATTTCATCTTGTGCAGGCATTTTGGCGATGTCTTCAGGCTTCTCTGAAGACGACTGAAAGAGTCTTCCTGAAAGTCGACCGCCAGGTTTGACTTCTGGTTTCTTGGGTTCTTTTGATTGAACCTTGCTTGTTCTTTCATTTCCACCTGATGTGAAGAGCTTCGTCAATGGACTCTTTCCTTTGGACCAGGAACCCAGTCTGGTCTTTGTCTTTTCAGCCTGTTTAGCGGAACCCTTCAGAAAATTTGCTCTCTCAACAGGCTTCTTCTGACTACTGCTGTTTTCATAGTCGTCAAATGACTCAGCCTTTTCAAACTGACTTTTATTGTTTTCATGATTGGCCTCCACATTGGTCATCTGTCCTTCAGGACTTTGCAGGGTACTTTGAGCATGTGGTTCACATGGATCAACTGAGCTTCTTGGACTAACATCCAACTGATCTGGTGGCTTTTGATGTGTCATAACATCTTGCGTTGAACTGAAATTTTCTTTGTGGCTTGGAGATTCTTCAACCATCTCTACAACTCCATTTGCTGTTGGGATATCAGGTTGAGGACTTGTTTGACTGCTCTCCACTTGAACATCAGGCTCTTGGTTCGGTGTGTTAGCTGTTTCTTCGAGGCATTTATTTTCAGAGATTTCAGGATTCACCTCACTCTCGATCTGTTTTTTATTGACTTCACATGCCAAATGATCAGAGCTATTGCTTCCATCTTTTAGATCTTTGGATTTATTGACTTGATTGTTTTCAGGTGAGTCTGGGAGCTCTGAGATCAGTTCGGAGGGCTTGTCATAATGAGCCACATCAATGCTGGGAGAAAACCGTACACACTTCTTGCCTTTATTTGCATATACGCCCAATCTGTTTCCTGTGGGATTAGAGTTTGTCTTTAACGTCGGCATCGCCTTTATTAGCTCTGTTTTCTGGTTTCTGCCAATAAAAGCCTTTTCTGTGGAGGGTGAGGTAAAGCTGAGCTCTCTCGGAGAGGTTCTCTCTGGGACAAGTCCAGCTTTGGTTGGAAAGCTCAATGGTTTTGGTTCCCACTTGGAGTTAAGTCCTACTGTTTTTGATAAATCTTTTGCTCCCTGCACTTCCATTTTGTCCGCCTGCTTGATCTTCAGCTGGTTCTTCTCACTTGTCTGATACTCTGTGAAGCTCATGCTATTAGTGACTGCTTTATCAGTGAAAGGGAGATTATTTTTCAGAAGCGGTGTGTACGTTCTCTGTAATGAATGAACACCGGTATTCTTCTTCTCTGGCGGCCAGCTCATTTTCAGCTTACCCTTAACATCAGTGCCTTTGTTGTATCCCAACTCCCTTACAGATGACTTTGTAACAAACACAGCGACAGACAGCTCTCTCTCCCCATTAGCCGTGCTGACATTGGCTTTTGGAGTTTTGCGAGCTGATGAGACATCTGGCTCATCTGTTCCCTTATCTTTCTGAATCCAGCGGTCTTTATGTTGTTTGTGCCCAAATCCCTCATCATAATTTCCTTTTCTTTTAAAAAGCTGTTGGTAGTGAGAAATGCAGTAGAACTCCCCATAAAGAGATGAATAGTTGTGAATGCTGAAACAGAACAAAACAACAGTGTTTGTGACATTGAACTAAATTTAAATCTGCTGTTGAATTTCTTATTTGATTGGTTTGTTCATACTGGATCAACTGCAGTGAGCGATTTCAGTGTCATTTCCTTGATAACAATCTTGTGAATAGCAATCGCCGATATAACATAGAATCAAATGCACTAAATAGGATAAGCATGCATTAAGTCATTTTACTGTTCTGTACTGTAAAAATCCTCACCTGAGCTTCTTGTGACAGTGTTTGCAGCAGAAACAGTTGTTGTGCAAGATTAGTTTATTGGCCACCATTTTTTCCATTGGATAGACTGGTGTCAAACAGGCAGAGCACATTTCCTTGGCAGGTGGCTGGAACTATTTCAGTGAAACAAATTCAGTTAAATTGGATTTTGTATTGAACAGTTTGGCATTACAGAACTTTTCTGTCTTTTTACTTATGCAGTTGTCTTTGCCTACTGGAAGACAATAGGCTGGAGTGTTACTTTGTTTCCAAGCAAGGGCACAAAATTTGTTAAATTTAATGAACATATATAATTAATGAAAATACATATGAAGAGCTGAACATTTTGTAAGTTGTCTAATTGCGAGCTAACCTGCCTGATGCACACATCAGTGGTGGTTGATGAGGTTCATCCATGATCATCAACAAATAGAGAAAAATTAGGCACCAGTGCAAAGAATAGAAATCACTTTTTGAAACTGGGATTTATTTCACCATTTACACAACAAAACATACAATGTCAACTATACTAAGCTTGAATAAAAGAAGATAACACTTTATCATTTGGTTACAGTATAAAATCAATAAGACACAATTCAAGTAAAAGTCAACATTTTCCAGGATTTTAGATCATCGGTTTTATGACTAACGAATGCCTGTCAATAAAGCAGTGTGATAAAGACACAAATGGAATAATTGGTCTTCCAAAATGAAAGGACAGGGAAATGCAGCGCATTAGGTGGTTTCTTTAGTGCTTTTCCTTTGGTTGGCTAAATGTTACGAACACCGTCCCTTCCTCTTTGGCGTTGCTCAGCGCCTTATCTTCAAAAAGGCGACCAGATCTACGCATTAATGGAGAAGTCATGACTTCATATCTGGTCGGATTCCCAACCACTTCAAACAGAGCAGATGATTTGGTGTCAGATTGTTTGGTGACAAATGTTGAAGTCATGGAGGAGAGAAACATGTTGCCAAGCCCATCAGTCTCCTCGTATGTTTCACTCACAGTCTTTGTGCCAATTATTCCTGCAGGTTCCTCTGGAACGGTTTTCACCTCGAGGACGCTGACTTTGCGTTGTGTAGGACTGTATCCATTTTTTGAATACTCTGCAGCCAACTCCCGTCCCGGGTCAATGTTTCCATCGTGGCAACTTTGAGAGCTAGCCTCTGTTTTTGGTTTAAATGTTGACATGGCCGCCTTTGGTTGTTCAGCAGGTTTTCTGGCTGCTGAGTGAATGGAGATGAATGATGGGGAGGACTGGGAAGAGGACTGCCTGATGAGTGGCCTCTTGGGAACTTGTCTGGCCACTTCTTGCTCAGGAGAACTTGAATCAGTAACTGTTTGCAGATTCGCATCAGTGCTCTCTTTGGTTTGGCCAGATGTGGCCTTGCTTGAAACAATACTTATTTTCCTGATGTTGTTGGAGGGTTGAAGGTTTCGCTCAGACTTGAGAGATTCATCAAATAGTCCTGATAAGCCTGCAATGTCAGCCTCAGATTTTAGATTCGAGACGGAGTACAAAGCCTTTTTAATTGCTTCCTCAATGTCAAGAAGTTTTGCTAAAGTCTCTTTCTTCAGATTCATTATTTCTTTACTTGCCTTTTCCAGATCTTCAAACACAGTCTCGACAGAGGAGATACTTTCTAAATCGTCATCCTGTGCCTCCACTTCAGCTTTCTTTTCCTGGGTTTTACTTAGCTTGGCATTTCTGCTGGGTGTTTCCATCCAAGCAGGGACATTCTCATATAATGTCTTCAAGGAGCCAACATCAACCCTGGTGGTTTCTCCCTCTATCTCTTGGACCTGCGATAGAATTCCTTGGAGTTCCTCTCGTTTTCTCAAATTTTCAAAAATTTCCATGGCTGCCTTCACGTTTCCTTTCATGATCTCGTCCTTGTGGACAGAAAGCCTCTGCCGCCGCTCATCTTCTGTCTCTTTTACTTTCTTCTGTCTGAGAACAACTTTCTCCTCAGTCTTTTGATGCTGTTCATTGAGGTCATTTTGTTGTAATTGACATGTTTCTATCAGACTGTTGGTGTTCGACATTTGCACTTCAGTTTTGCTGAGTTCTTTTCTGGGAGTTTCGGGGTTTGATTTGTTCTTTTGAATAGCAGTTTTGTGTGTATATTTACTGTCACAATCATTTGTTACTTTTACCCCTCTGGATAACGAAGGGATGTTTCTGTCCAAAGACTCGCTTTCCTTTCTTTCAAAATTCTGCAGCACAGTCTGCAAACTCATGTTTATATCACGTTTATCATCGTCTGCGTAATTCTTCATACACATCTGAATCTCCTCGGCTGCATTAATTTTCTGTATTACATTTCTCTCCATTTCTACAGTGCTATTCAATCCTTGGCAGTCTGGTCTTTCCCCTGTAGATGATGTTTTATGTTTCTTCGTTTCCAGAGTCTTTAAGTCCGTCAGGAGATGCTCATTAAACTGAACTGAACCTTGTACTCTATCATCAAACTTTTGGCAGTGAGCTTCCTGTGAGGTTCGTTTGCTGGTTTTATTTTCTTCTAATTTGTCTGTAGAGAGCATGGGAATCTGTTTCTTTTGTTTGGGAAGAATATTTGCACCCTTTCCACCATCTTCAACAGGGAAAGCAACTTCAGGAGCAGGAGGAGGTGGAATATTTGGTTCTTCCACAACTACTGATTTCATCCATTGCGGCTTTGGTGGTAAAGCTGGCTTCTGCTCCTGTAGTCTTTGTCTTTTAGTCTTTTGAAGGAGTGGAGGCGTTACAATGTCAGAGCTGAAGGATTTAGAGTTTCCGTTTGCTACAGGGTTGGGCGTTGAATTCTGTGTTGTAATGGGTGGCTGTCCTTCACAGGTTACTGAAATTGAAGGAGACATTGTTGTGTCAGATTGGGGCACAGACACCACAACACACTGCTTGTGAACAGCCTCGCTCCTCCCTGAACAAGTCCTGCCTGAGTTTTTGTATATCATTGCAGCTTTGTAGTCTCCTTTGGATACATTTACACTAGATTTCTCAAGCGATTGCAAAGCCAATTGAACATTACCTCTCACAATATCTTCTTTGTCTAGGAGCTTTTGTTCTGTCGCTGCGCTCTGGAGAGACCTAATAGCTGCCTTCACATCTCCTCTGATAACTTCTTCTGTCTCATCCTCTGATGTCTGGCCATTACACTCATGATTTACAAAAGGCGGCAGTGATTCTGGTGCACCATTACTGACTCTGACTGCTCTTTGTTGACAAGCCTCAAAGGAAACACAGTTTTCCTGATCTCTCACTGCATCACTGACCTTTGGATAAGTCTTGCTTTGCTGGCATCTGGAGGAAGACGAACACGTTGATTGCATCACTGCTGATGTGCTTCCCTCTTGTGCAGAAACGTTGAGGTTGTATATTTTTCCGGGGACAACGACTTCACGCTCCACATGCATGCTTTGCTGCTTGGCCATTTCAAGGGACTTTTTAGCTGCCTTCACATCTCCGGATACAATGACCTCTTTTTGTGCTGTGCTTCCTTCTGTTTCAGGACACTGGGCGGACAAGTCCATGTCATAGATGGTTCCAGGTGTGATGAGCTCCCGCTCGACACACATGCTCTGTTGCTTTGCACGTTCTAATGATTGCATTGTTGCCCTGATGTCCCCAGACACAATCTCCTCCTTCTCCACCATGACAGGTTGCTTTACTGCAAGTTGTTGCTTTGCTGATGAGACATCCCCAGGGATTATTTCTTCCTTTGGCACGCAGTTTTCAACACTGAAAGAGCACTCTGATGAAAAAACTTTTTTGGTGTTCTGTACATCCCCTGGCAAAACATCGGAAATGGTTCGCTCCACCTGTTCTTTCTGCTGGCAAAGGCTCCTCTTTGCTTCTTTCACATCCCCCTGAACTATTTCCGTCTGTTCTTTTGCAAAGCTGTCATCCACTTCATCTCCTGAAAATTCCGTATGAAGACTCTTCAGGTAGTCCAGATCTCCTTTCTCAATGCAGCTTTTGTACAAGTTCACATTTCCCTTTTCATTTTCATCCACTCTGCACGACACTGCTGTCTTCTGACTATTGGCAGTGGCTAACAGATTTCCAATGGTTGACTTTACATCTCCCTTCATTATAACGTGACTCACAATTTTGCTTTCACTGCTGCAGATGAGAGAATAAACTGACATCTCTGCTTGTCCTCCTTCACTCTCTTGCATTATGATTCCTTTCCTCAAATCCTTTTCTTGAACAAGTAGTTCATCAATTATCTGGATGATGTTCTGTATTCTTTGATCTCTCTCAATGTTGATCGTTGTGTCTGACTGGTAGACTGGCATTTCTACTACTGTTTTGTTGACTTTACCCTTCTCCACCTCTCTGAGAAGAGTAACTTGGGGCTTTAGGGTTGGTTTTAGTAAGAGTTGTAACATGATGTTCCTGATGTTACCCCCAACAACTTCCTCCTTCTGAATTTGTACACCTTCGTTACTTTCCAGCAGATACTTAGCCATGTTAACATTACTTTTCTCATTTGCCTCTATTATGATGCCACTTGAATGAACAAAACTCATTTGGTATAGATAAGATAGGGTGTCAGCAACACTGTTGGCAGTGATTTTGTCCAAGGGAGTGGTCTCAAAGAGCCAGGTAGTGCACTTCACGTCAGCTTTTGGTATCTCCTTCTCAGCACCTTGCTTTGAAGCATCCTCGGGCTCCTTGATTTTGTCCAGTGGCTGAGACTCAAACAGCCAAGTACAGCGTTTCACATCTCCCTTCTGACTGTCTTCCCTGTGTACTGCTTTTACTGGACTTTCCTCCTGGGTTTCCCCTTTCAGACTGTCAATGGTTTGATTCTCAAAGAGCCAGGTGGAGGTCCTCACATCACCTCGCTGGACATCAGTGACACTAACCATTCGCACAAACTTCTTGGATGACTGCTCAGATTCAAATATCTGCTTATTAAGCTGCACATTACTGTTTCCAAAGTCTTCAGTGACTTTGACAGAGGGCTCATCTCGGTTGGTCAGGGAGTCCAAAGGTTGGGTCTCAAACTTCCATCGTGCTGATTTGACATCTCCTTTTTTCACATCCTCTTGGGTGACAGCCCGTATCACATAGACCTCATTCTCTGCTTTGATGGCATCGAGTGGCTTTGTTTCAAACATCCACCTCGCTCCTCTTACATCACCACTCATCACCTCCTCTTTTTTCAAAGTTGTCACCTCATGAAACTGGCCCTCTTTGTCTTTGATGGCATACAGTGGCAGGGACTCAAACATCATGGTGCTAGATTTCACATCTACATTGCTCACAGGCTGTTCCTCCGAGACCAGCTTCTGCTCAAGGGGTTCAGTTTGGATTTTGTCCAGAGAGGAGGTTTCAAATATAAATTTTGTGTTCTGCGTGCTAGCACTCTCAGCACCACTCACTGTCTGAGTGTTTGCATCATCATTTTCCTTGTTGATCAGGCTCATGGGGCGATTCTCAAACATCCAAGTAAATTTATGCACAGAGCCTTTTTCAATCTGTTCAGCTTGGCTCTGCTCGTTGGATGTCATCACCATTTCGGATCCTATTTCATCAAGGGACTGGGATTCAAAGAGTTCTTTGACTCGAGAGACATCTCCTGACTGAAAGTTGACCTGGCTAACACATCTCATGTCTTGTTCTGAATTTGTATCTTTTCTAATTCTGTCCAAGGTTTCTGTTTCAAAAAGATGTTTGACTGTTTGAACACCAACCTCCGATTTGACAGAATCCTGTATGGTGCTGCAGAGCTTTAGATTGTACTCCTCACCATCTTTGATGCTGTCTAGAGGCTGTGATTCAAAAAGCCAAGTAATGGACTTGACGTTGGTTTTGTCAATTGCTTCTTCGTCCTTGATTTTTTCTGATTTCTCATACAAAATGTCCATTGGTTGTGTCTCAAATAACCATTTGCATGTCTTGACATCACCTTTACAGGGTTCCTCTGTTTGAGGAGCATTTTGCTCAGTTTTATTGAACTTGGAATGGATCCCGTCTATGGTCTGAGTTTCAAAAAGCCACTTTGCCATCTTGACGTCTCCCATTGTATCCTCCTGTCTGGTGATGCCTTTGATTACCTCAACATTTTCTTTTCCCTCTGCAAGCTCATCTAAAGGCTTGGTCTCAAACATCCACTTATAGTTTTGGACTTTGCCTTTGATGAATTCTTCTCGGCTAACTGTTGTGACCTTATGGAGGTTTCCAGAGCTGTCCTTTATGGCATATAAAGGGGTCATCTCAAACATTGCTTTGTCACCCTTTATGTCTCTGGCTGGAATCTCATTTGCCTTCTCAACAATATCATCATCTGAAGGAGCAATTTTGCTTAAAGGAATTGTTTCAAAGAGATGTTTGAATCCCTTAACGTCACCCTTCTCAATTTCTTGTTCTTTGAATGAGGAATCTTTTTTAATGCTGCAGCTCTCAAATATTTGCTTTCTGCCTTTTACTTCTCCTTGTTCATCCGCAGAAAGGGTAATTTTCTTTAGATGCCCAACTTCATAGGAATCACTAAGAGTGTCCATAGGCTGTGTTTCAAACAGCCACAGAGAAGTTTTGACATCCCCACCAATTATTTCCTCCTTCCCTGCTGAATCTTCTCTCTGTGCTGCCAAGGGTTGCATCTCAAAAAACTTCCTTTTGTTGATGACATCAGCCTCTCCTCCACATTCAGCCAAAGTTGCCTCAAATTTGTCCTCTCCCACAGCCTCTTGTATCATGTCAAATGGCTGAGTTTCAAACATCCATCTCTTCTGGTCAACTCCTCCTCTGTGGCCCTCTTCCAGTGATATACCCCGAATTATTTTCACTCTGTCGGTTCCCTTATTAATCAGGTCCAGTGGTTGGGTTTCAAAAAGCCATCGGGTTGTGCTGATGTTGTTGTCGTTGATGTCTTCCCTGCAGATGGATTTGATTTCATGGATGTTTCCACTCTTGTCTCTGATGGCACAACAAGGCTCTGCCTGGAAGAGTTTCACAGTCTTCTGGACCTCTCCTTTCTGCTCCTGGAGCTCAGATCTCAGTTTCAGAAAGCTATGGTCTTCTACAGAGTTGCAGCGGCCCAAGTCACTCAGTGTTTTCGACTCAAAGAGCAGCCGAGTCCCTCTCACATCTCCTGATTGGGTGGGTTCTTTAAGCACCGCCTCCACCAGTTCCCCCTCTTCTGTTTTAGATGTATTTAAAGAATCTAAGGGCTGAGTCTCAAACAGCCATGTTGACGTTCTCACATCACCTCTGACTGAAATCTGCCTCTGAGCAGACATTTGTTGGGAGCTGTCGGTTTGCTCAAAGAAAGAGGACGTGCCTCTGACATTGCCACTTTTTAACTCCTCATCATCCAGCAGCCTCTTGGTAGCATGAGGATCTCCAATATTGTCCAGACTCCAGTTCTCAAAAATCCATCTCATGGACTGCACTTCACCCTGATAAGCTGCGTCCAGTGCGTTTTCTGACTGCACTACTTTCAATATGTCATCATCCACGGCTTCATCGAGATTAGCCCGGAGGTCTGGGTGGATGTGTTTAAAGAGCCTCTTCAGTTCACTCTTCTGCCGTTGCTGGTAGAAGGTGGAGAAGGTTTCCTTAGGTGGGGGCACAGGTAGGTTACTTAATGCTGAGGGCGCTTCATAGTCCAGGGGTCTAGGTGGTATGGGAGGAGGTGGAGGGGGAGGCAGGTCATCTTCATCATGAGATGATTGTGAAACTGTGATTTTTCTAGCTGCGTCAGCCATCTTGAAGTGAAACAGATGGGAGTAATGTTGTCAGGATTTATAAAAAACAGTATTAGTTACGTTGCATAATAATTGAATGGCATGCATGTGGCCAGTCAAGCCATACTTTACCTTTCTCTGTGCTCGCTTGATGTTTTTCATCGCAAACCATCCTCTGACACACCGGGGTTAACAAAACACTTCATAGCTGTTAGTAGGCAGACATCAGACACCCAACGAGGAGTGTAGGAACTTTCATAATCTTTTCTTTTGGCACCAAAAAAATTAAAACAAGGACTTGTGAATAGCTGATTTAAACCTACATTCATTTATTTTTTTGGCTTCTTGGTTGTAGCAAACGTAGCAATGACACTATTGTTTGTTTGTTTGTTTCTTTTTATCAAGGAAACATCTTAACTAGGTCTTTAGTTGTTAAATGCTTTGTTTTGTTCATCCAGTAATTGATTGCTGCCTATTTGGTATTTCTTGTTGAACCGATAACATACAAAATGTTTGGTGGAGCTAAAACTTAACTAAACCTATCTAACTAACTAAAAATGTGCACCATCAGATGATAATTCTCAATAGGTCCACCACTGTGATCAACCATTTTCACTTACAGCCAGTTATGTGAATAGTTGTTAACATAGATTATAGCAATTTAAGGTAAATTTGAGTGTTGTAGGCCTTAATTTCATAAATGAATCAATGAATAATACAACACTTACAGACTGCACTGCATGTCGATGACAGAAAATTAAGATTAAGACATTTTCAGGTTTTAAGACATCAACCCTAAGTGTTTTCTTCTGTAATTCTCTAAAGTAGCATTATGATAATGGAAGCAAGAGCCATAAAACTTTCATGTTTATCTGAACTATCTGTCCTATTTCAAAAACCCAGATGTCTGCTTATGGAGAAATTGTTGTGAGATTTATACACAGAATTTTATAAGTAACTCTTCATATGAAAACATGAAGCAGTAAGCTGCGAACCTCTTAGCTGAATGTAAGTGATGTCTTATGTCTAAGTCATGTCGCTTGTATCAAAGGTTAACTGACTTTGTTCATGCAAGCAAAGTGAACTAGAGAGCTACTGAGCACGCACTTAACAGCAACCACACTTTTGCAAGACATGAAAGTAAAGCAGGACAAACAATACCTTGCTCTGTTTAAATCTTGCTGGTGGGGTACCAATGAACTCCTGGTGAACGACAGACAGATAAAATGTGATTTAGATCACTTGGAATAACGCGCGACAAGTGTTGTGTGTTGATTTAAAAAGTGCAACAGATTGAGAGTAAAATGTTACGTTGCTCCTAGGCAAACAGACAGATCACAGTAGCCATTCCCCACTGAAGCCCTTGACCTCGTCGTCCACGGAGGAATGAGAAGCATTTCAGGAACTCACTGGTTGTGTTGAGCCTCCTGTTGTGTCAGTAGCTGCTGCTCTTGACAGATAGAGAGCTGATCTGTCTCTCACTGAGTAGGTGGTAGATATCCTGTCTCTGGGTAGTCTTGGTTGGGAGACTCCCTTCTTCAGTGATGGACTAATTTTATCACCTATAATAGAAAAGAAAATGTGAAGGGTTGGGTTCATACAACAAATTCACAAATAATTTGCTTAATGAGAAAACAACAACTGCTTACAGTCGACAGTAAAATTTTGATGTTTCCATTTTTCTCATGTGGATTCATTGAAACGCTTCAGAATGTGGGCTCTGATATTAGTGTAGCCCAAAATAAGCAAAGCAGAGTGTCTAGTGTCAGCAACAAGTTTAATGATAACACTGTGTGTGTGGGTGTGTATTTATAGTGATGTTAATAGTGTGTGTATTTATAGTAATGATGGAAACTTTCTTATCACTGCTGTAACTCCCTGTTAACTTGTGGAAACAATGTCCTGCTCCACAATATGGCTTCCTGACGGCTCCGTGGACATATGATTTATAGCTCTAAAGACGAAACACAGTAACCAACAAGGCATTCTATGAAGGCTTTGAACTTAGGGGGGCTGAAAAAACAAATAGGCCCACACAGCCTGCCTGCTGCTTGGGACACACACCACATGCATGCTATGGACTGATCATGACACCTAAGAGAAGGAAAAAACAACTGCCAGCTCAGCTGGAGTGACACAGTTTGTTTTCACATTGTTTACATGAGCCATCAAACCATCAACCCCTGACTAAAGGAATGTGACTCACTGAACCGTGAAAAACATGAAAATGACCTCAGCGCTGCTACTGTCAAATAGTCAGTGGCTTTTTGAAGCCAGCGCTGAAACAAAGTAGAAAGCGATTGGAGTGACGTGGATATTGGAATGAGTATGGTAGATATCACAAATTCAGACAATGTTTCAACAACAACAGCACAGTGAATAATATGGGTAAAGGTCAACAGCCCAGTGTGTTGCACAGGCCACCGAGCTGTAACTAATGCCCAGATTTCAGCACACCTCCCCTTTTCAGGCACTAAGCCCTCACAGGACAAAAGGATGGACCATCAGGCTGGCGCCTCTCACGAGGCCGGACTTAAAGTATTTTACATAGATGGGTGAGCAGACAGAATGAGGCCTGCTAAACAGAGAGGTCATCTACATCAATTATTGGAGATATATGCACATACAACAGCATGAACAGAGGGCGTGTGAATCCAGGGCATTTAGACCTGGTCTTTCTGACATCTCTTTGATCTGCGTTAATTCTCCAGGAATGAACAGGAGCTATTAGCAGCACAGTACTGTGAGGGTGTTTTGGGGTACTGGCAGCTGGACAAATGATGGGGAAACGCAAACGGTATTTGTTCTTCACCACCACTGCCACCACCTTCGCCACCACCAGCTGTTGCCGATTGCAGTGGCATTCGCAGACTGTAATGAAAGTCTGCATGCCAAAAGGTAGCTCACATTGGACAGCCTCAAACAAGAGCATGTAGCACAACACAAGAAAGGTTAGAATTTTTTTCCATTTTGCTCTTGTAGCCTTAATGCTGCTTCTTACATTTTTTTCAATGATAAAAAGGTTTAGTAATACTGTTCTCAGACGCGTCTGTGGAAGTGGCGGAAAGCTGATAGCTCCTAAAGACTCAATGAAGATGCCAGCAATATAACTATAACGCTCATGGGGAAATAAGGGCCGAATGATAAAACACCTAGATCATCTCTGACAAAGTCAATCATTTATTTTTAGCTTCAGTAACTACTTCTACAATCAGTTAATCATCATGCAAATAAAAGATGTTAAAATCTTTTAAATAGCCTCTGGTTTCAGTGTCTTAGATGGCAGGATTTGCCTCTTTATCATTCTCAAGTGGGATATTTTTACACAATTTATATGCTCACATAACTGATTCAGAATAAAAGTAGTTTTTAGCTGTTGAAAAAGATTATTTAATTTCATGATAATAATGAATGGTAAAATTTTATCTTGATCCGCTACACATCACAATATTTCTGCTTATAGGTCATGCGGTCATGCAAAACGTACTTCTATTATACAAGAAAATGTCATGTAGCAGCCTTGCTTGCTGAGGGATACTCACTAAAACACCATCCAGCATCACTGTCACTCCCTTCCCTGTGTATCTCCGCTGTGCTGGAAAACTGATTCTCAAGACTTCTGTAATGTGTGATACAGCCCGTCTTCCTCTCTGCCTTTCACTTCTCTCTGTGACTGATCTCTTTTCTAGCCCTGTGGCCTCTGCGACAGCTGATTTTTATCAGAGCCCACTGCCCCACTGTCAGACTTTGGCTATTTTGGGAGGGTGGGCTGGCGGCTGCTGCTGCTGCTGCTGCTGCTGCTTGGCTGAGTCAATCACCTCTGTTAGTCACTGAGGGACAGGGACACCCCTCCACCTCCCATTCCCATTGCTACACTGTCACCCACTATAATGGGCACTGGGTGGGACAGTATCTGTGTCAGTGGGTAAAACACAAACAGCAACACACTTAACATCCTATTTTGGTTACATGGTACCATGTTGAGTCTACAAAAGACTCTACTGGTATTGTCCCAATCGTCATAAATTCTACTGGTACAGCATAAGAGCATTAATACTCCATAAATTTTGTCTGTAATCCTCAGAAACTCTCTAGAGGACACTGTAGATGTCCGTTCACATTCCTGCCTGTGTCTTACTCATACCAGGGGCATCGCTGGTTCAAAGCTTCAGCATGCTGGAGTGATATCAGTTACACGACGCAGACAGGCACAGCTCAGAGGGCCAAGGTCTGCGTCACGGTCAGACTCGCTCCTATGTTAAGCATGTGTGCAAAACACATAGTTATGTATTTAGACCGCCACATCCTTGTCTTTATTTAGCCGTTTCCTCGCAACTCTTGGCCAAAGAACACAGGGTTCACTGTTTACCCAGCTCTGTCAGGGTTTATACTTTGACTATGTATCATTCATGGGATATAATATTGAACCCTCAAGCATTTTTTTCTGCCACACAATAATTGACGACTGGTGGTTAAGTCAGCATATTGACATCTATGCAACCACTGAATAGGCCATCAGAAACAAAGAGCTGGTAATAATACAGGGATTAAATGGCTGCTTGGGCTTGATTTCACAACCTTTCAATTGTGTTTATTATGAAATGTGGCGAAAAAATACAGCAGTGACTTCATGCCTTTAAGGGAACCCTGGCTTTAATCCTATTGGCCGCATCAGACCTCGGTGACTACGAACATGAAATTCAGCACCACTGCTCACCATGTGAGTATCTGGATGTTCTGTCGTACGACTCTTGGAGCCCATTCAGGGCCTTTCCACTTTCTGCCTGGAAGCTTCCCTGTTAAACAAAAAACACATAAACAGTTACATCCAGTTTAACTTTTCCATGGTTTCTAGCGAGTTAGTCAGGCTGTTTCCCAATCCTCCAAAATTTATACTAGCCTAAGCCAACCACCTGCAAGAATGGCCCAGGAGAGATATTAATAATCAATTGCTTAAAACTTACAAATGGCTTTTTGTCAGAAATGTGGTTACTGACTGTTTCCCATGTTAAACTGTGTTTGGGACCTGAGCTGTCGGGTCCACTGTTGCGCTGACCTGACTGGTAAACTATGGTTTACCAGGACCTGGTTTACCAGGTCACTAAATTGTTACAAAGATTGCGTTTAAGAATGCTGCACTGTATGACGTGTCTAAGCTGTATCTGTATCTTTTTTGTCTTCTTGGGAAAACTGCTGTTCAGCGTCAAGGCTCACTGGGAACCATCAGTGAAATCTGGATCAAACATGTTCCTGTGGGTCCCATACAGACCTGAAAAGTCGTATCCTTTAATGGAGTGTTACATCTCCAGTCCTGCAGGGGGCCGTATCTTCTTGTGTTACTGTTCAACCCGGGGCTGCTATGGAAGCTCTGCTGCAGGATGGACTTGGATTCAAACAGCGCACACAGAGCCCTGGTTCCTGAGGTCTCTCTCTGAGGTAGGAAATCCATAGAGCGACTCCTGGACAACCTCGAGCACCTTCCTGATCCCCAGAGTGCCACATTATCCCCGCTCTCCATTCTCCACTGACCGTCAACACAGCTTTCTGACCCCTGGAAGGGAGGAAAAGATTTTCATGTGAGTATGTGGATGTAGTTGTTATTTTAATTATTGTTGTTTTATTTTAGTTAATATGTTATTAATCATCATGGGGGAAAAGAAGAAGAAAAGAAAAGCTGCACTATACCTGGAGTTTGTGCTCCACCTTTTCAATACTCCTTAGTTCAGCACAACTTTGGTAACTGTGGAAAAATGTGGACACTGAGTTGCCTTTGATAGAGCGGTAAATAACACTGTACGGTATGAATTCCACGAATAAATGCACATATTGCGTAGCTCTTACTGTTGCACCAGCTGAAACACAGACTTCCTGTCCCTGTTTGTTGGAGCTGGCATGACCCATGACCTCCCCTGAACCCCGGAAAAACTCTTCAGGGACTGAGTCCTCCTCAGGCCAAACGTCTCCATAGTAGTCCTTGTAATAGCAGCTAAAATAAGGAAGAGCTCGATCACTTCATCACAGGCATGTTTCTGTTCACTTAGAATTCCAGCATTCAGTTGAGCTTCTACTTCATTTGAGTTACTATATAACAGATCGTGACACTGACAGTCATATGATGCTGTTAATGTTTGTGAACTAAGAACACAGTCAATAAACCCAAATTCACTCCTCAGGATGTCTATGTGTTACTGAATGATTGGCATATAATATAGTTTATAAAAGATTTGACTTACCCCCAAGAAAAAAAATCTGATAATATAAAAATTCTGAACAGAGGATTTTATATTTGCATATTCTATTAATTTGGTAAGTGAAAAAATCCAAAAGATACTAAGCAAAACATCATTATGACATGTTTGTTGAAAATGGGTTTATACTGAGCTGTTTTTACAAAAATCTGAATAGAATTCATACCTTAAGAGAAGAAGAACAAGAAGTCACCTGTGCATGTCTGTCTTTCTGGCTGACTTGTGGTTTAGCAGCATCTCTCACAAGACACAGTCATTTCAAGTGGCCAAAGTCCTTTAACACCTTGTGATTTGCTACTTCCTGGCATGAGGACTTGGTACCTTAACTTAGTCTGATAAATTTCTCTAGCCCAATAAAACACAACACTAAATATGATAATTTATATTACATTCATAAGATCACACAGTAAAATACTCTCTCTCTCTTTCTAAATACATGCGATGTTGTACTCGTGACAGTGTGGGGCATTAAAAATTGCAGAGGAACCAGAGAGCGGACTTGTTTGTGCTATGAAAGCTGGTCCAGTCAGATGACGGTGTTGAAATGCCTGCCATAGTCAGTCTGTTACTGTGTCTCATGCCAAAACTCAGCAGCAGCATTTTTTCTTTACCTCACATTTGTCACCAGCCTTTTTATTTCTGCTGCAGGAGTCACATTCATTCATGCCATTATCAGTTAATGTGCTTAGATGATAATGTGTAAAGTTGCTGCTTATTCTGCCGATACAGGACTCAGCCAAAGTAAAGGAAAAGCTGATGCTACATGGGACGCTGATTCCTTTCACCACTGGCTAAAACTGTGAAGCTCCAATGCTGCCAGACTGCTGCCAGTTGAAGTTTACACACCAATAAATCAATGGCAACTTCCTTTTACTTTTCTTGGACATGGGAAACATGAGGTAACGATTAACTGTCTTTAAGATTTACCAGTGTACAACATTTTACAGTTCATTATATTATTTTTTTTATTATTTATTATTTATTATTTATTTATTTTATTTACATATTACAAAATCATCTCTGATTGAATAGTGAATAATAAACTCAGTCATATTTAAATCTAAAAAATAACTAGCTTATGCTTAACTGGTTATTTATTTTTTTAAGCTCACTTCAGCTAACGCAATTCTCAGAGCAAGTTTATCATACAAGCTTTGATGCGTGTAGTCTATCGTTTGTACACATTAAAGCTGTTAGTATCAATATTTGCAAGTTACAATGGATCATTATATGTCAAAGGTTTCTCTAATGACAAAATGGTGGAGTATTTAGCAGCTAAAGAGCCAGTTGTCTCGGGCCGATGATGTTTAGTGTTTTTTAAGTCCCTTTAAAATTATTTTTAATTAGCTTAATACTTCTTTCATCTGACATGAGAAACATCGCATTGTTTCTCATGAATGTTTGCTATGTCAAGTGCTGCTGAAGAGAATTATTCAGTTACTCTGTCCTGTAAAGAAACGCACACGCAAAATGCATTGCCTTCTTTAATATCATTTAAGAGCCAGAAGATGGCATCAGAGTAGCAGGTGAATGTGCACATATGCATCGTATCCATATTTAACACCAAAGCATTGTTGGATTGCATTTCTTCATACATATACAACTTTTTTAGACATTTCTGCTTTCAACCTAAAAAATCAGAACTAGTTAGGAAACGCCATCCCGTGTCTAACAGTTGTTTTGTCAGCCTACATGTGTTTTGTCAGCTGCAATTGAAGAGAGACAATCAGCAAGGGCTTGGGAGTGGAGGGGGGCTGGGGGGACTGCAGAGAACAGTCAGTACTGGCCTGAACAGCTGAGAACAGAGCAGGTCTCCTTCCTCCTCCTGCTGCTGCGCACCCCTGCGAAGGCCTCACATGGAGCCACATGTGACAGCCAGCATCGACAGCAGAATGTAGCACGGGAGCTACAGCTGCAGGGCTGACAGCCAAACACAATCAGTGGCACAATAACAACAGGAACAAAACACTCACACAGCTTTATTAGTCTGCCATTCTGAATGCATGATAAAACATCCAAAACACAGGCGTGAAGTCATGCACGCCTCTGCTCAGTCATACATTTCACTATGTTCCTTCAATGGAAAACATCTTTTGGGTCCACACTGCATCACAAAGACCAGTTTGAGAGTTTGTAAGAAAGGTCAGCAGAGCTTTCTGGCTGATGTTGACAACAGGCTCATTGTTGAAGGGGAGATGTCAAAGCCAATCACACAGCTGCTTTGCTGTTACAGCTTGTGCTGCTCACATGCAGAGACAGATAAGATCACTACAGTTGAAAAGTGTAGTTGTGTAACCTACTTTGCTCCTTGGGCTGCAGCTTGATTTGCTTTTACAAAAATACAATAAACAGGATCATACACAGAGGATGTGTGACAAGGATACAAAATACAGAAATACACATAAATAAAATCATATCAGTTAGCAATATCCACATTATACACCTTTAGATATTATATAAGTGTAGCAGCTTTGAGTCCTACTGTTCTTAGCCATGATAAGGCTGTTAAGTGAGAGCATATAAATTATACATTGCAGTTCACCTCGGTACACGCTCGTGTGCCATCATAGCATAGATCTCTTTCATGTCAGTTTTTCATCCTACAAGTTATACAAAGCAGCCCCCTTGAGCAAGCTCCTCTACAGGATACGATATTTCCCCTGGACGAGCCCCAAGATTAGTCAAATGTACAGTGGGCATGAGGCCAGGAGCTGCCATTAGGGTGTCATGGGAAGTTCTCTGGTGTCACCCTCTGAGTTAATACCACTGCACTCACAAAAGGAAAGCGGTTGGCATTATCATTTAAGGTGTCACTGTTGTGAAACACTGTGTGTTGCATTTCCACTTCAGGGAAGAAAGTGAGAAGAGCTTCTTCATCAATGGAGCCCTCCCTGAACATTTTTTTTTTTGCAAATGATATAGCAATTTTGTTTATTTCTCTAGTTTCCTGCTCTGTTTTATCTGAACTCAGGATCCAGTGCAGTGTAATTAAAATGTGGAGATAGCAAAAGGGTAGCTGTGTACACATGAATCATTCAATCATTAATTCTTTTATATTCAATCATCATCAGAGATGGGAATTTGACTTTTTTTGAAACACTACTAAAGCATGAAATTTTATGGAAAAAAGTACAAATTAAATTTTAGCTTACATACCTCCTTCAACCATGGGCATCAGTCCCATACTAAAAGAAATGTTGAACAATAGTACAATACCGTCTGAAATGTTTCATCATCAGTACAAACTTCAAAACATGCTAGTGCACCGTAAATTACAGCACCAGTAAAACAAATCTTGGTACTCAGGAAAAAGTAAACATGTCTATTGACAATGAAGGCATCAAGAGCCGCAACTTAACATATTTATTTACGTGTAGGCCATATAGTCTCATTAGAGCGGGACCACAGGACTTTTACATAAATGAATGGCTGTTTCATTAAAGCCTTTGCCAAACAAGTTTATATAATAGAAAACAATACTTTAAAGTACCCTTTAAATTTCTGTATATGCAGTGAACCGGAGTTTTAAATCAGGTACCTGTGGCAACATTTCCGTGCTGGTGCACCAACAGCAATGCATTTTACAGTGAACAGCAATTATGAGTTTGTCAAAGGTGGAACGAGGAGCAACAAAAGTCCATGCGTTCCAGGAACTCCAGAACAAAATGAAGTGGCACAGAACTTCTTTGGAGTAGACTAATTAGGACGTTTACTCTATACCTGAAAAATGTCTCGAAAATCTGCATCCAACTATGTAATCCATCTCACTGCCAGAGGGGGGTGACAAATGCTTCATACTGCAGCTTTAAAAATATTAACTTTGTGACAAATGAACTCAAGTAATTAACAAATGAAACATACTGGACATTCTGGAAATGCTGGATAACTTCAGAAGTTATCCAGTATTTCACTGCCCATGTGGCTTATTTTTGTGGCGAGGCCCTTCATTTTCTCATGAATTTCCAATTTATTATTTGAAGTAGAAAATTGCAATTGCAATTGAGTTATTTATTTTACTCATAGGATACAGTATCTAATCACTGTATCCTATTGCTACAGATTAATTTCTACTGTTTTTTTTTTTTTTTTTTAATCAGATCTTATCTCAATATACAACAGAGAAGGGGGAATCCAAACTAAGGGGAATATTTGATGTTTTAGAGAATTGATCTGAAACCAAGTTTTGAGGGGCTCCAAAGTCAAATGTCAAACCCTGAATAATTATTGAAAACCTCTGTCTCACATTTCAAAACTCTAAGCCTGACATAACTGCTTCACTATAAAAAGCTGACTCCACTGGCATAAAACAAACACAATGACAGCGAGGATAAAGACAAACATAATGATTCACAAACTTTTCACCCACCAAAAATAGAAATGGCTGGTCTTTATTTGCCCATGCAACCATGGTAACGATTGGTAAACTATGACTAGAGCTATCTATCTGTCTGTCTATCTTTCACTGCTTTAAAATCCGTTTACATAATATGTGAAGATACTAATCTATTTTTCAGCAATAAAACAATGATACATTCTGAATGGTTAATTCTGTAAAGTAAGTACATTTACTTGGGTCCCTATTTATTTACAAGCTTCGGGTGAGTATTACTTCCTTCACTTCTGTCTATCATATCAATCAAAGAAGTATGCAACAGCAAAAGAATACAATCTCCAAGTAACATGCTGCTACAGTTGGCACCTTACATTATTAGCTGATAGAAAGCAACAGCACCACCCGATGCTTCCTGCCATGGCCAGGAAAACTGAGAGTCTTTACAGTAAAAAGGGGTAAATCCCTGAGATAGAATCCACAGGAAGGAAGGAGAAACTGGGGCACAATTTCACATGCCTGAAGCTTTGTCAAACTCTGTCTGTATTGCTGTATGTGGGCCATTGCTGGCAAAGCTTGACTGAGAAAACGGGGCAACGAGAGCCAGTGGCAGCAACCTGAGAGGCTGCCAGAATGTAGGTTAACCATAAGTTGTGTAACATGGACTCTGGACTGAAAGCTCAGCAATAGTTTACTCTCACTGTTCTCTGACAGTACGTGCAGATGTGAAACAGGATCATCTGTCAGACACTAAATATCACTGGGTGACAATGTCGGGGAAAGCAGCTCCACAGTAATCAGCCAGTTCTTTAGTCCAGTATATCATTTCTCCATGTGAATAGAATTCAATGTGTAAAAATGGAGAAGAATTTAGTTGGTGAAGTTAGGAGTTAGTCAGGCTCTGATAAAGAAAAAAATTGAAGCAAATTGAAACAGAATTTGTGTGTATTTGCGGTGTGTGCTCAACTATAAATGGCTATTGTACTGCTGAAATGTAAGGACTCATTTCCTACTGTGTTAGTGTGAACTGGCAGCCTGGACCAACCTCCGGACATACGCAACAAATCACCCTGTGCGTGGAAACAGTCAGCAAAAGGAACAGGAAACTCCAACTGCATTGCACAATTGTATTTTTGTCTATGCAGTGTGATAGAGCTATAAATAGCCAGTAGCCTCACGTAGCACTTGGATCATGTGGTATGAGTAAGTCTCTTTCAGACTTCAGATGATACACACATTCAATACACCCTTAAACTGCAAAATCTGCCCTCTATTAAATACGTTAATAAAGATTAATTCAACCTTTTAACCCAGATTAGTTAAACCTTTTTACAATAAGTCAGCAGTTTTACCTTCAAGGAAAAAGAAATAGTTATTTATACTGTTTGGTCTGTAGTCATTGTTTCCTTTCCTGCTGTTACACTTTCCCTTGTATGTACAGCCCACCCAGGTCAGTAGAATAGAAAATACACATGCACTTTAGTGATCCCTGCCAAAGTGGGTCACAGTCTTCACAACACACTTCCACTGAGTGCTGGGTTTAGTACAAGGAGCGCTACCTCTGGCCACAGCATTTGTCCAGACAGGTATTTTGGTGTTAGTGCTGTTTTTGTTTAACTCCTCACTGATACACTGATGTGTATCACCGCAGAGGTCAAAGCTTAAGCTCCAGAGTATTTTGGACTTGTCTGTCTTCCCGTTCATCTGTCTGTCCATCTGTTAATCTGATGCTCTGTTTGTCTGCCTCTCTGCTCTCAGAGCTTCATTTTTCCTCCCAGTTGGGGACACAGAGTGGCTTCTGGTTATCTTTAAAAGCAGACACTGGAGACACTGGAATGTTAATGCAGTCACTTTGCTTTTTCTCACCCTGTACCTGCCCTGTAAAAACTAGATTTCAGATTGAATGCGGATGTGAATAAACTCCAATTCATGCCAACATCTGTTTTTAAGAAATGGAGTAAGGTGTGGAAGCAAGGGGGGAGGATTTTTCCTGGCCAGTGACAGCTCATCTGCACCTCAGGGAGTTACTGGAGTGTCAAAATAAAATTATAATTACTGAGGAACACCAATTACTCACTTCACAGTAATGCAAGATAAATACTAAGGTGTGCCACCTGAAATGGAGGCTTGATCACCATTTTATGAACTTTGTAGACAATTTCCACAAGATACCAATGAGATATACCATCTTATTTTACTGAAGGATATTCCTATATTTTATATGATTTGGTCGAAATAATAGGATTTTAAAAAAGGATATGACCCCTGCATGTTACTGAAACAACAAAACAAACAAACATTCCCAACTCTGTAGCCACATGAGCTGTAGATGGCCCGATTACCTCCTGACGATAAACACCGGCTGGAGGTTTACGTGTGATCTATTTCCCACACATGATTGTTGCGCGGACGGCGTGAGCGCAGCAGGCAGGAATCTGTGGCAGCAGCGTCATCAGGAGCGTCTCCGCCTCCCACCGGGTCACCGCCTGCGTCACGACCGACCGGAGACGCAAAGAGGGAGGCGAAGCAAGAGGATCCCCCCCCCCCATCATCTCCACCCCTGCCGGGTTGGTCGGACAGAAGAGCCGTTTAAATTTTGATGCCGGTCGGTCTGAAGTTTGTTTCCTTATTTGTTTTTCTGAAATAGATTCAGCGGATTTGGCCACCTAACATCATGTGGGAAAAACATGTTGTTATTGTCTAACGAGGTGGACAGCCTCGTATCTGCTATCCGGTACTTAAGTCCGACTGGCCGGCATCCCCGACAGTTGTGCGCATGCGTGAATTCTACGGCGGTCCTGGCAGGGGGGAAATATCTCGCAGCTCCATGCTGTGTCTTCGGCAGCTCCCAGCCAGTCCCAGTCCTCTCATGTTCACACTAGTACTACTGAGTTCACACAAACTGTGGGACACAATGCTCAGCTGGCCGGACCGAGGACAGGAGCCGTGAGTTCGTGTCCATTCCGGCCGTCTTTGTTATAATGCAGCCTCCTTCTTCGTGGTGAGTCAGCCAACGCAAAGTCCCCGTTGATAACGGGTTAGGGACATAGTAAATAGTTCGTTTTGGTACTCAGTCGTGTTTTATGTTTTTAAATTCGGATGATGTTTTCCTCGGTAATTGTTTACAATCCGTTTAAATCGTGGGCCGATTAAAATCAGTTCTCCCCGCACTAAAGACATGATCCCAGTGTGGAGTCAAACTTAGCGGAGTTGGTCCTGCTGTCAGAGACAGACTGGGGGACAGTGTTGTCATTGTGGCTGACATGGTGTCCGTGTGTCTCCGCCGGGGTGAAGAGGTCAGCTGCCTAATGACTGCTGTTATGCCAAACAGGAAACAACTCTTTTCCAATCAAACCTCTGCTCGACATTCCTGTCGGGATTTAAACTGCGCTGGGAGCTGAGAGGTGAACTGATTGTAAGGCCATTGAAGTTAGATTTTTTTTTTTTTTTCCCAGTCTCAACTACTTTGGTACATTATTGCACGACAGCCCCCAGAACCTCCTGCAGCACGTGAACGCGCACACGCACCCCGTGCTGCTGCTGCTGCTTTGAACCTTTAAATTATTGATGCGGTCTCAGTGGATGCCGACATGTACTGCAAAGTCTCTCTGCTGTCAGATATTTAATGTAATACATGTGATGTAATCGGGGCAAAGTGCGGTCGTTGCAGTGCTGACGAAATTATAAATACTCTGATTTTAATTGCAGCTCCTCTGAACAGACATGCACATGTGTCCTCACTGCAGACAAATCAGTTTACACCTACTGTATATGTAGCAGAAGCTTCAACTGTGTAAACAGTGAAATGGAACAATAAGGTATCTCTTGTTTCACCTCTTATTTGCTGATGGATCCAGGAAGTTTCCCAGTCTCTGGGTGCATGCACACGCACACACACACACACACACACACACATACATATAAAGAAACACCCTCACACAGCTTCTTTTTTTTCGCTCGTTTGTTTGTTTTTTATGCTTTTTTTTTTTAGAGAGTTTGATAATTGCAGACAATTGTGTTTCATTTGAGTATGCAGATGAATGGCCGCCAGGAGTTTATACAACTTTTAATTGGTTATACTTTTTTTTTTTTTTTTAAGAAAACACATGTGCTTTTTCTCTTTGGGACTCAGGGGAAGGTCAGTCTGAATCCTGGTCGGCAGGTTGTAATATTTTTGCATGTTGGATCATAATGGAGTATAAAGATCCTGAGGCCAAATATTGCGTATATTGAGTTTTGAGTCCATCCAAGAATAAGTTCAGAAAGATTGGACAATCCTAACACTATAAGTGGCAATGAAAAATCAGCCAATCAGAAAATGAATCTACACTAACTGTGGTGATTGATTGCTGAATAATTTTAGAGACACAGCACCAGAACTTTAACTGATATTGGCAGACAGTCCTTGTGTTGTCCAGTTTTATTGCCTGGACAAAAGAACACATCTGAAAATGTCTTGAGCTTCAGGAAACCTGTGAAGTACTGCATTTTTCCCAAATTGTTGACATTTTACTATCCAACCTGATAAATTATTAAAAAAAATCTTCAGAATGGCATTTATGAAAATAATATCCATATTTATTTACTTAGTTTTAGCTCAAAACCAAATAATAGCAGCGTGTCTTACATGTAAGTTGTCATCAAGCAAGCTTGATTGTTTCAATTAATGATTTAACAGCATCTGTCCACATTGCTAACTTCACTTGTATAACGGATCAGTCTAATAACAGCTTTTCTTCTCTTAAATCACTGTCTTTCCCAATGTACTCTATTTCACATAGTAGCTTTTAGAAACCCTGCAAAGGTTTGTAACCCTAAAATTACTCATGTTTGGATTTATTTTCCATCATCCCATCCAAAAATAACAGCCACTTGAACTGCAACACCCCCCCCCACTCCCTCAACCCTGAACATACTGCCATTGGCTGGTCTGTTTCCACGTATTCTTCACAAAAAACTTGAGGCATCAGTGGAATGTTAATTACTCTGCAGGGAAAAGAAAAAGAGCTGTTGATTTTTTTTATTTATTTATTTATTTTTTTTAACTCTCTCTCAAGTCCTCAGCTGGTTATAAGCAAAAAGAGGATTTCAGCCCACATTTGCAGACACACTTATGAAACACGAGTCTGCAGCATAATCATTATCAAGATGTGATTAGCCTAAACAAACATCAGGGCCTGACACTAGCTCAACCAGCAGAGCAGCAGCTTTCAGTAGGAAACATCCTGCCATTCAACTGTCATTTTCAAAACATGTTTATTTGACTGTGTACATTTGTTCTGGCAAGCAAAAGCTAAACCTGTGTTGCTCTGTCACTTAGTATTCCTTTCGCTTACATTAATTTGTTGTTTGGTGTTACAGGTTTAGGAATGTTGTAAGAAACTGAGTGCCGCTCTTTGGATGCCACACGATGCTGACTTAGAAGTATTGATCTGTGCATTTATTACCACAGTTTTATAAATATTTAAACCAATGTACTTTTTCTCTGTGTTCATGCAGAATGTATATCAACCACAACAGCCAAGCAATGAGAGGCATCCTGAAGAGAAAGTTTGCAGAGGTAGAGGATAATCCATGTTACTACTCCTCCTCTCCTCCATCCTCCCTCTCCTCCCCTGCCTCCTCAGAGTGGGAGTCTGACAGTGAGAGCAGCTCCTCTGATCACCAGGATTTAACCCCACACAGCCCTTCATCACCCATCAGTTTACCCAGTAAGTCATCAAACCAGCAACCACAGTTTTATGTTTCCCTTCTTTCAAATAATGCAAACCTCTTCCTTATCTGGTAGTTTTTCCTTCTGTGTTTTATAGGAGTGTCCCTTATCACCCTGCAGCAGAGCTGTTATGACTTGCTGATATGAAAATGCTAACTTTAGGGTCATTCTAGATAATGCAACCAGAATGACTGTCCTCCGTCCGTCTGGTTGTGTAGAAGCTCATTTGCCTGAGCAATAGCCCAGTGTGGAATTAATTTGAATGACAAGATCCCTTTATACAAGTCATATCAAATGTCCCAAACCAGCTATCACAAAGTTGCATTCAAGGCTTGCAATGACAAAGTATTCTGCAGGAATTACTGTACACTTTAAAACCTCACGCTTTGCACTTTCAGGCTTGTTGTTTAAGTCTGTCACTCAGGTCTCCCAACTGGTTCACCCAGGTCTCACAAGAGGTTGACACAGTGCCCCCCAGTGTGCAGCCGATGAGACAAGTTCAGCCAGCTGTTGTTTACTGCAGCCTCAGTTCAGTCTCAGTAATGTAGAGGTCAAGACAATTTTTTGACGCTAACCTGTCAAACCAAACAGTAACCTGGTGGATATTAACATCTAAAGTGGCTGAAAGAGTCAAATTACATTCTTGCAAACCTCCAGTGGTAAACTGTGTGGCCTTCTGTTGTTGGTCTGTCCAATAGACTTTTTCTCTTACTCTCCACGCATAAAATGTGTTCAAAAAATGATCAGTCAGTGAAGGGCCTTGTGCACCACCTAGTGGCTAATAAGAGACTTACAGACACCAAAGCTGGTTCCAACCGTCACACCACAGGCTGTAATTGTCTTCATTTGTGAAATATCTGGGTAAGACATTGATAAATTGTGAACATTCCCACGATGCCTCAGTGCAGGATTTGGAGAATGTTGTTTCTGAAGCTGACAAAAGTACTGGTATTTACAGCTGTACAAGAGGAATTATCATAACATGTTTTTCTGATAATCTAATCATGTTCTTAAATTTTAAGGCACATGATGACCCTTTTAAAACTGGTCCTCAATACCTGGTGTGTTTTTTCTTTTTTTTTTTTTTCAAACCCACCCAGGTCATTCCATCCTGAAGAGGCCCAAACTTGTAAGCACACAGAGCAATGTGCGCTTCGATCAGGTGACAGTGTTCAGTTTCCCACGCTGCCAGGGCTTCACCAGCGTGCCCAGACGTGGAGGTGCCACCCTGGGTATGGTGCAGAAGCACAGCACTCTCCAAAGGTACACATTGGCAGAGCATGCACTGGAGCAAAGGCAAAGGCGCAGAGAGAAGTTCAGAGAAAGACTGAGAGAAGAGCGGTTCAATGCACTCAAACACAGAGTAAGTACACCTGAACTTTACATTTGTTTGCATTACTCAACTATGCAACAGTGTCCTTACAATATCTGTTGTGATTCCAGCTTATCATCAGTGGGGCAATAGACCAGAAAGAAGCAGACAATCTCACTGTGGATCAAATCCAAGCTGAACACAGCGAAATCCACATCAGTGATGCTGAGCTTAAGGATGAAGCTCTCCTTCAGCCGTACAGCTACAAACAGCGGCAAGCCCTCCTCCAGGCAGCGGGGGTGAAGCGCATCGACAGGGAGGAAAAAAGGCAGCTTCATGCTCTGCGTCTCTCCAGAGAGTCGTGTGGTTGCAACTGCCAGGGCTTCTGTGAGCCAGAGACCTGTGCGTGCAGTCTGGCAGGCATCAAGTGCCAGGTATGAGAGCTATACATACACAGAATAACTGCAACCTACAACACGAAGTGAAGGCTTATTATATACTAGATCAGGGATTTGATATGTTTCATTTTCTTCGATTTGAACAAATTAAAGTGTTAGTTACAGGTAAGGGTGTTCACCATCTCATATACCATGTACAGCATGTTGAAGGCATGTTTGGTGAAGTGAGTTCAGTTTATCCTTGGTGCTTATTGGAAGCTAATACATTGTATCACAGTTCCCCAGTGTTTATAGCCCCATCACAGCCAAAACATATTTTGGATACTCTGGATGGACTCTATTTGAGTAACTCTACTGTACTCAACTCAAATTTTTTCTCCTGCTTTCTTTCAAAC
This sequence comes from Echeneis naucrates, assembly GCF_900963305.1. Classification (NCBI taxonomy): domain Eukaryota; kingdom Metazoa; phylum Chordata; class Actinopteri; order Carangiformes; family Echeneidae; genus Echeneis; species Echeneis naucrates. The sequence goes on from NC_042527.1 coordinate 5,717,325, forward strand.
ACACAGGTGGACCGTTTAAACTTCCCATGCGGCTGCACTAAAGACGGCTGTGGAAACAGTCATGGACGCATTGAGTTCGACTCCAGACGTGTGCAGACCCACTACATCCACACTGTCATGAAACTCGAGCTCGAGAAACGACTGCAGGATGAAACACTGAGCCGAGAGGCCCAGACAACACCTCCAGAGGACTGTGCAGAGTGTGAAGACCAGGATGAGGTTCACACTGAGAAAAATGTTCAAGACAAGGGCTGCCCCTTTGCTTTCAGCATGGAGGAGGATGACCCTTCTCTCACCCTTCCTCCGACTCCCTCCTTTCATTTCAGCCCAGAGCGGTTAGCTGTGGAAGAGAACAGCTGCAGCAGTGACATGACTGACTCCTCCTGCTCCTCCTCAGACTCTGATGCAGGAGGATGCCTCACCAGGAGTAAGAATCTCTCAGACGTTGATGGAGGTTTGCCCAGTTCCTTTAGCATCTCTGATTCTGAAAATAATAACTACTCCATGTGCGGTGAACACAGGCGAATTGGAGAGCCACAGACACAACACGGCACAGGACCACCTACAGCCAACACATTCACAGACAATATAAGCAGGACCTCGCTGACTGACTATCTCGATGAGAATGCAAACCAGGCCAAGGACTTCTTTGACAGTGACTCATTGGAGGACTTCCCCAATACCCCCTCCCCCACTGTGGACTATTCTTCAGGCCGGTACATGGACCTAAGTCTATCCTCTGATTCTGACCTGGAGTTCTTCGACAGCGACTATCCTTCTGGACCACTGCACAGCTCGTTTAAAGGACACCGATATCCAGACAGCTTTTGTCATATCCAGCTGTTCAGCTCAGTTAATCTGCCACAGTATGAGTCGAGCACCTACCTCCTGGAGTCTCTGATCGGCTTGACTGAACCAAGTTCTGAGCAGGGTTATTCAGTGTCAGACAATCAGTTTTTGTAGGACTTCTTACCAAGAATCAATGTGAATGAATTATATGCAAAGAGCACTGCTTTTATATATTTGTAAGAATATGTCTGTGCAAAAGAGAATGATTGATTTGTATTTTTTCCGAACTGGATATTTTTTCTATTGCCCAGAAATAATTAGTTTCACAAAACCACATCTGCGTAATCTAATCTATGTCCTGTATGCTTTTTTAATTTCGTCGATCTATATCATTACTTTTTATTTAAATTCTTCTGGTATCACAGCCACTGGGTGTCCTGAACGGAGGGTACGCATCATTTTTAAGAATAATGTTATCATTTCAAGGTCATGTTTTTTCCAGGATATCAATAAAAGCAACAATTTTTCTGGTAGCCTATTTTGGTGTAGCAGGATAATCCACTTCAGCTCATGGTTGCAGCCTTTATTGTGTGATCTGGTTTTTATAATTGACCTGTTGTGGATTTCTTCAATATGTTTATGTCTGTATTGGAGTAATAAAAGATTGTTATTTATTGACATTAAATTGGTTTAATGAGTGCTTATTTCATTTCAGTCATTGGTTTAGAGGAGTTGTGAAGACACCAGGACTGCACAAACATCAGCCCACTAGATTCACAGCAGTCTCCAGGTTTTAACTCCAGTGGAGAGGTTCGGAAGGTGTTGCCAAAGTGATTAATGATTTCTGGACTTTTTACTCCTCTGTACAGGGACAATACAACAATTCCATTTTCCTCTTCTCTATTTATTGTTGGCTCACGCGAATGAAACAAAGTTGTCATCAATGTTACTGATTTCAAATTGTTCAATTTCTTCTGTGAGAAGTCAAAAATCTTCGTGATGCCGAAGACCCTGGTCTATTTTTGTGATGCCGCTATGCTAATTATTTAGAAAATATCATATCACACTCACAATATCATATATTCTTCTCATATAAAAAAAAACTAAATGGGACAAGAAATATAACAAAAACATGCTTATATACATCATTACCATAACTTGTATTTATTATATGTGATATTGAATCCACACATTTTATTTTACATGAAGTAAAATTTGACACAATATTGAATGCACTGGAATCAACAAAAAAATTATTTATCACTATTTCTTGTACAAATCTGTGCCTTCTAAAGGCAATATGAAGTAACAGATAGGTTACATGCATGATCTTCCCCCAACAGTTAGTTTTTATCTCTGTTCAGATTTTTACTAGTGACAAAACTCAAATCATTAAAACTTCCACAGTAGATTCCTCCAATAGATTCCAGCAACAACAGTCATGTTGACCCTCCTGGTTTCTGACAACCACTGTGATTTCCCAACTGGAGGATACATTGTCTGTCTCTTTGTCTGTCTTACATGTCTATGATATTATATTTCATCTAAAGTTAATGAAAACTAATCAAAACAGAATTAATTTTTTGAATTGACCTCTCGCGGCAGTTATATAGGTGATAAAACAAAACTTTCTACAAATTATTATCGTTAGCCTATAGATATTCATATCTCTCACGAATACTATTTCATATTTGTTAGGATTTTACGTCGTACGCCTGCTCATACATTGACCCCGTGTTCGAAGGTAGCAGCGCTCGATTGTGCTGGGCTGGAGGCAAGATGGCCGACAGCTGTCAGCCGTGGTAATTCTCAGGCTCTTGCTATCTCTCCAAAGTCTTCATATTTGAAAGTCAGTGGAAAAGATGGGACTGTCCCAGAGTTCAGAAGGACCGGAGGGAGGTACCTATGGGTATCATGTGCACGGAGTAAGTCTTGAAATTACTCGGCTCTGGGGCAGCTTTGCAGCGGCTCGTCATGAAACAAGCTAACAGAGCTAGCTGCTGAAGACAAACCGGTAAAACCCGACGTGGAGCCGCAGAGCTCCGAGCGGACACCGTCGTACCGCAGAGACCTCGGCTGCTTTGAGTTTTAACAAATAAAATTAAAGTCTGACCTTAACTTGTGTCAAAGACAGCCTTCCTCCAGTCCCGATTATGTTGACTGTTAATATATAATCCTTTTTAATGGAAGACGTCATTAGATGAGTCTGTTTTGGTGACTGTAATAAGTTATATAAATTGTAATATACTGTAGGGAGGCGGTTCTCCTCTGTGTACATGTATTAAAATCCTTTCATCTAAGGATTGTATCATTTTATTAACGATATCGAAATGATCAGTCGATTTATCAGTCAATTGCTCCGTCAATCGATTGCTCCGTCAATCGACTGATAAATGAACGAGCTAAACAGTTTTTCTTATTTCGTTGTTCAGGCTTTTCAAACGGGAATAGGCGAATATTTAATTTCTTTTCGCTCCCTCTTTTTTTGTTTGATGTTACATTTTAAAATAAACCTTTTTAACTGTTGGTGGTTCGTGCGTTGTGAGAAACTAATAATGAAAACAACTCGTCGCTCGGGTGTGCCAAGTCAAAATCAAATCAAATTCATTTATATAGCGACAAATCATAATAAAGCACATCAAGACCAAACTGTTAATTGAGTTGTTACAGAGACCCAACATATCCCTCAAACAGCAAGCACTTGGGGACAGTGGCTCTCTGGCAGAACCAGGCTTGGGGGGGTATCTGCCTCGACTGGTAAGGTTGGATGACAGAGGGGCAGAGAGAAAAGCAGAGGCAGTTAAAGAGAGATACAGTGAGAGCGAACCTGAAGGGTCTGGGGACTTGGTAGAGGAATGGAGAGAGAGCAAGAACAGGAGAGGAGGAATACGAACAAAACATACAAGTAAATTATGCTCTAAAACAAACTTGCTTTGCTGTCGTTTCGTTTTGAAAATACAATTTATTTGCCCTGATAATCTTCAAACAACGCTATCAGGTGTCCGATATCAAAATGCTTGTGTGTCTGTTTTGACAGGTGCAGCCAAATTCTCCTGCAGAAAAGGCTGGACTGCAACCCTTCTTTGACTTCATTCTGTCTCTGGACAACAAGAGACTTGTAAGTTTACTGCCTATCAGATAATAATTCCCTATTAATAATAATAATAATAATGGTGTAAATATGAATTTGAATATCATGATCTTAGCTCTTATTGTGTAATTAGAGTGTAACAAGTATTTTGACTTTGGCCTCTTGTCATTACTGGACATTAGAATGAGGAGAACGACCTTCTGAAGGAGCTCCTGAAGGCCAACATGGAAAAGGGAGTGAAGATGGAAGTGTACAGCACTAAAAGCACAAAGGTTCGTGAGCTGGAGGTGGTTCCCAGTAACATGTGGGGCGGGCAGGGCCTGCTGGGTGCCAGTGTTCGTTTCTGCAGCTACCAAGGAGCCAACGAGAATGTCTGGCACGTACTGGTGAGTTGCTTCATCCAGGAAGACCCACTGAACTGTGACATGAGCCTCTTAAATCATGAACTCATCGTGCAGTAGCTTCACATTTTGTTTTCTCTATAATTGACATTTCTGTCCTGTAGGATGTGGAAGTGAGTTCACCTGCTGCACTTGCTGGACTTCAAGCACACAGTGACTACATCGTTGGAGCGGATCAGGTGCTGCAAGATGTAAGTGTCATTTCAATTACAATGTCCTCTCAACAAACTTTTTTTTTTTTTTTTAATATGATCCTTTAAAAAGTACTTTTTACAAGTGTGTTTTTGTTCATCTTTGTGAGAGGAGGTGTGGTTGACTCAGAGTTTCTGATTTGCAGTCAGAAGACTTCTTTTCACTGATCGAGGCCCATGAAGGGAAGCCCCTGAAGCTGCTGGTGTACAGCACTCTAACAGATGCCTGCAGAGAGGCGGTGGTCACACCTAACGGAGCATGGGGAGGGGAGGGCAGGTATGTGACCATATCACTATGAAAATAAAAGTATTGCTGATTTGAAGTTGAATCATTTAACCTTTTTTGCTTTGGAGTGTTTTCAGTAGCTGAGATAGCTGAGATTCACTGCTTACATTGTTGGCATGCCAAATAAAGCGGAAATTGCATCAGATTCACTGTTGTGTTTTTAATTAGCTTTTCTTTACATTATATAAAGTTTATTCATTGTTAAATCAGTCATCGTGGAGGGAAAGTTAGTGAGCGTTAGTTAACACTGGGACTACTGTGGGCTACCAATACGGAGTGATTTGATGTGTCAACTTATATGTATATGTTTCTTCTTAGTTTGGGATGTGGCATTGGTTATGGCTATCTGCACCGAATTCCTGCAAACTCCAACGCCTCGGCTGAAAAGCCTTCCACCTCTGTTCCCGAGGAAAGACCCTTGCCTGTGCTGCCAACACATGGATTCACAGAGGTAATGCTGAACTGGTTCTGCCATGAATTATTACATTTTTGAAATTGTTTGTTTGGTCAGTGCTTACATCTTCAGATAATAAAGAAATGAATGACAGTTAAAAAACAGTAAATTCTCTGAATCCCAGAAACTCTCAGCAGCTTAACCTCTGTTTGTCTTAAGGCACCATTAATGGCTCCTTCCAGCCAAAGTGAAGACCTAGAGCATGTCACCCTCCAGGAAGCTCGTCTTCCTCCAACCATCCAGAGAGTCATGGATCCTGGTCAGTTGTTTAAAGATTTGCTGTCATTTGACCTGTGGTGCCTTTTTGTTCACACACACAAAAAAAAAAAAAAAACTGGTTTCACAGACTCTGACGTGGCAGTGTTGAACCCTGACGCCGCAGATTTGGCTGACAGACTGGATCTGTCCATGTCATCCATCGACATGACCAACACTTCACTGGCTATGCATGAGGAGAAGGACAGTGAAATCTCTGGTGTTGGTGAGCAGCTTTGCATTGAATGTATAGATTAGGCCATAACAATGTTAAGTTTGAGAAGTCATTTGTTTCTTATAAATTTAGATCTTTTTCTTTTAAACTGAAATCAAGACTTTATTTGGTCTCTTGCTGCACAGAGGAGCTGGAGAACAGCACGTTGCTCTCATCAGCAGATAACCACACTGAGTCACAGGACCTCAGCTCCGCTCTCGCTTCCACTGGTGTTTTGTGGGATTCGGGCATCACCCCAGCTGGCCTGGCCCCAGAGTCCACAGACCCAAGCTTTCTGAATGAGTCTAGTGAGAGCCCAGGCCCACCTGTAAGTGATTTCTGTCTCCCAGTGGACGCACCTAACCCTCCTGCTGAGACTTCTGTCCCAGCCGAAGACCCTCCCTGTCTGTCTCCTGTTGATCTTATGCAGCCCTCAGCTGTTGACAAGTGGATGGCAGACGACTTTCCTGCTCAGGCTGTTGAGGATGCAGCAGTATTGGTGGAAGAGTCTGCAGACCCTGTAGAGTTGGATCCTACTCAGGAGTGCACCCATGAGCATGATGAAGACCCACAAGAACCACATCTCGAGTAAGCTCGTGCCAGGTGATACAAAAAAACAATGAAATGCAAAAAGTGAGTTTGACAATCACTTTTTCAGTTTTTTTTAAATACTATAAAGGAAATACAGGACAAACCAAAGGAAATTTGATTTCCTACTTAAGTGTGTGTCATCAGGTTAGTTACACTACAAGAACCAGCTACAGCATTAACATAGAAGTAGATGACACTTTGAGGCACTCTAGGAATATCCTGTGTGTTTTTATATGAGAGAATTTAATGTTACAGTTAATTTGTCCGCAAAAAAGGATGAAATGTTTTCAGCATCTTTCCTTGTCTGGTGCAAAATTAGGATTATACAGGTGATGTAACTTGTTTCTGGTAAACTAAAGTGTTGACTACATGAAAACTTCCAAAGAAAAACACACATAATGCATTTACTACAACAAAAACAAGCTCCACCTTCACATCTCTATCAAAGTTTTTTAAAATGAAATGATTTGTGGCATTTTAGATTTAGATGGTGCAATATTTTAACTGTTGAATAATTATTAACAGCTACACTAGACAATGGTCTTAACCATAAATTGAGGTTTCATGTGTTTTCTTTGGGATGAGGGAAATATTAGTCAATTTGTTAAACCGGTCAGTACATGTTTTTATACACGTCTTCAGTGTATTTTATTGCAGCCTGTGACCATTTTCAAAAGCCATTTTACTGTCTGTCAAGGTGGAATTATGTCTACATTTTATTTGACATCATTTTGACCTTGTAATCTATGCAACACTTGACAAGAACTACCTGTAACTTTACAGGAAAAGAGTTTATAGTCCCAATAGCGCTTTTTGATATATGTAATAAGGCTGGTGATACAGGAATACTGCTGACAGACTGAATAGTTTATAGTTCTGTTTTTGTTTTTTTTCCGGGGCTACTTAGTGTTTTACACTGTCAAAGTAGGTGCTAGTGTGTAAAATAAGGAAAAGTATTTTTGCAGATATTTTATCAATGAATTGTACATTTTATTAGGAATGAGTGCAGTCTTAATGAATGTGTAATGGGTGAATTTTGATGGTTAAACAATCATATCACTTGGTTCTCTCTCGTTTTAACTTATTTCACGCTCATCGGCTGACCACATTACAACTCAGACATCCATCTATAATTCCCATTAATCTGTCTCAATGTTAAACCATTCCAATTTATTTATCCGAATGCCTAAAATATACATTTTTCACAGATTATTACAACAGGGATATTCCAGTGTTACGGCCTAATTACGGCACCCATCCTGGTTTGGGGGCAATTACAGCTCACTTATTGCGTCCCTACTGCAGCATTACACACACTTCTCATGGCAAATTTAACTCCAGAACATTATAATGAAAGAATTAATTGTTCTGCTTGGTGACACACTAGGAGAGAAATGGGTATTAGCATTTATTTCACTTTGGTGAATTTCCCACAGTGGTTTAATGTTCACATATTCTCTTCAATGAGATTCCCCTTCAAGTTATATTTATGATTCATTGAACTCCTATTGAATCTAAAGGAAATATACATTAGGAACAGCCCTCACTGTCAGCAAAGTCACTGCTCATGAGCCAAGCACAGAGCAGGTAAGCACGAGTTATTGTTTAAGATATATATACCTTATATATAATTTCCCCAATGACTTTGACAACTACCGACATTCTGAAAAGAGTAAACTGCAACCTCCGGGTTGTAGTGAATACAACAAATGTAATTTTTAACATCCAAGTCAAATTAGCTTCAGGATCACAAATGTGCTCTAAGGATTGGAAAAATAACTTGGTTTTTAAGTAAACTGTACAATGGCAAAAAAAAGGAGAAAAAAAAACTGCTGCAAAACCCCCAAAAATAAAAATGTTGTACATATATTTACAAAAAAAAAAACCAAACAAAAAAACAAAACCATTCAGTCCATTGAAACTAGCACAGCCAAACAGAAAAGACAAAGAAGTGCTTCTGTCACTGAGGTTCAATGATTAGATGTCTATGGTTACGTTCCTGTTAAAATGGACGACGCTGACAACAGAACAGGTTAGGGTCGCTTTGAGGGACTGTGGTGCTACCCAGAGACCAACCGCACTCCTAAACTGGTGATAGTGCTGAGCCAGGTGTGGAGTGTTCGTAGAACAAGGACAGTTTCTGGAATGTACTAGAACAGTCTACTACATCCATGTGTATATACACACACACAAACACAAGCATGGTCGCTTCAAAATAAAATGCCAGTCAGGATAAAAGAAACAATGAAGGATGTTGAAAAAAAAAAAAAACAGAAGAAGAAATTGGTGAGTGCTGAAGAAAACGTTGGGATTCCATTCTTCAAACTGTAAAAAAGAAAAGAAACAAGATGGACCACTTATCTCCCAGGCATCTGCTGTCTGCTCCGGTCAGTACTGGTCAGTTCTCTATGATACACCATGAGCCTTGTCCTCACAAATTTTACTGGATTCTCATTGTTACTGCGACTCTTCACCACATAATGGGGTTTTGGGTACTACATGTCAGAGGTGGGAGGTGATTGGCAAATGACAAAGAGTTCTTCTTTTAAAAATTAGGACTTTCACGTGGACTTCTGCCTATAGTGAAGTGTCAAATCCCCTCCGCTCTTCCAGATAAAATGTTTAACTGTTCGCAGGTCCATGTTGGGATCCAGAACCTGGTTCAAAAAAAAAAAGAAAAAGAAAAGTAAGTAAATAAAGGTTAATAAAATGAGCTGAAAATAACGATGTACCTGTGTCGAGATGTACAGAAAAAGACTGTGTGCCCACCTGGTCTTGACACATTAGCTCAATTTTCTCCTCAGCTAGCATGGCCATGTCCTCCTCCTTCTCCTGCTCTCCGGGCTTATCGTTGGCCGTGGAGCTGGTGGTTTGCGACTCATTGTCCAAGTTGATGATCTTCTCATAAACGTGCTCCATCACCTTCCTCACCTGAAGCATGTCACTGGCTGAGAGACGATCTCTGAGAAAGCCCAAGAGATAAAATCAGCTCTCAGTAGGCACTTTACATACTCAAGACCTGACATCAATTTTGTTTCTGCTTTGGTCTTCCCACATGGCACATGGTATATATGGAAAACTCACTTCTTCAGAGTTTTTGCACCAGAAGATGAATGGGGCTGGAGGTAGAATGGGATTTTGTTGAACTTGGGCATATTTTTCTGCAGTAAGAGGAGAATACAGTACATATAAATACAACACATTAAAACATAACAGGAGTAGCAAGGTCTAGGTAGCAAGCAAGGTCTTCTCTTTAAATTTACATTTCAGATTTTCAATCTTCATTTTTTCCAAAAGTGAAGTTACAATCCAAAGTCAAAGACCCTTTCCCCCTCTAGGCACAAAAGTGCCTAGTTTAAATGTCAAAGCTAAATTCTTGTTTGTTAACTGCATGTCCCCAAGATCCTCCCAATACTGCCTTTAGAAATGATTGCTTGCCGCTGTAGTAATGCCGTTTTAATTACTATCAACAGTGTTGTTAGTAACAGAAACAGATACTTCCTGTGTGAGAGTCCAAGAAGATGGTGCTTAAAAGCTGTATGATTGAGTTTGGAGCTTTTTTTTTTAAAAAAGCTATACACAAGCATACACAAACAAATAAATATCCATACAATAAACATGCATATTATTATACAAACGAAATAGGTGCAGACACACAGAGGAAGGTAAAGGACTAAGAAACAGAAGATGGAGAAAGACAAAGAAAAGGAAGGGAACAGAAGTTGAGTTCCCTTCCCTTAAAGGTTAGTTAGAAGAGGGAAAGGAAGAGATGTTTTTTTAAGACAGTCACACATTTTCTGAAGACTGCATCTGTAAGAGGACTATACTCACATCTACAGTTATATCAATGACCCATTGTGGGACTGTCTCATTCAGCAGCATGGACTCAGTCTCCCCACCTGAATCTCTACATAGCAACCTGAAGCACATAATACAAGACATCAGAAGCAATCAGGAGCTGCAACCAGTCAACTGCCAACATCTCCATATGACATGACAAACTAATATAGCAAATGCAGAGTGATGAAACAAGATAACATAAAGCCTTTAAAGCGATGTTCTCAATTTAGATTTAACCTGCATTGACAGACAAATGTCTGCTTGTGAATTGAATACCTAAATAGAGTTCTGCCTCCTGCTTCTCCAAAGATGACTGGTGTGTGTGGTGGCACTTGGAAATATCCATTTCCTTTCTGGACCCTATTCTCCTGCTCGCCGTTTACTGTGGGCACCAAAAACAATTTTACTGTAGTGAAAACTGAAATGCTCACTGCAAATAGTAAGACAACTGTGTATAACCATATATATATACACATTTGCTAACAGACTGAATGCACACATCTCAGGGAAATTTCCTCTACTGAGGTTGGATTTAATGTTATAATGATAACTGTTGGACAATCTCCTTACCGTGGTTCACCTCATTCTCTTCCTCGTCCATTGGGTTGATGCGGGTTCTGGGCCAGAACTCCAGCAGAGCCTGCAGCAGCAATCCACCCAGGTTCACTGCAAAGACCAAGGGTCAAAGTCGTGCAATGCTAAGTTACAGATTATTCTTTGCCACCATTTATTATGCAATTGTGGAACCAATATCATTAGGTAGCTATCTTACACTTTGGGTCAGATCCATCAGAGCTTGAAAACCCTGCATCCTTTGCAGAAACCCAGGCAGCAAAGCAGTCACTCTCATCCAGTGTGATAGTGAGCATCTATTCAGGACCAAAGAAAAACTGTAAGACAGCTAAACCGGGCTTTGGAGAAAAGTTGTTGGACAGATTAAAACTTCTGATATTACCAGGTTTGGCACTCACCCCTGTTTTCAGATCAACAGAGAACCAATTTGGCACATAGACCATCTTGAAGCGCTTTTTAATCTCTTCATCAAACTCCACTTTCCCCAAGTCTTCACCCTTGCAAGCCTGAAGGTAAAAAAAAATAAAGATTATGAACTCAAACCACAGATATCACCAGGATTGTTTACATTTGGCTTTTTAGGCCAGATAAGTATGAAGTAAACACAACTGTTCTCTCGCTGTGATGTTTTTTTTTTATGATGATTTGTTATGGTAATTTGAAGTTTCATAGTGGATTGGATGAAAGAAAGACATATGCAATCACACTCTAAAATACTTAGAATAAGTTCACTATGTGTTGGCTTTACCTTTAGGACATCCCAGAATGCCACATTGTTGTTGGTATCTTTGGTGAGTATGTGTCTCTTGTCATTCAGAATGTGGCACTGGATAATACTGGCACCTCCTATAAACACAGGGCCTTTTAAACAAAACCACATTACACTGAATGACATAAAGATTACTGTGAAAACAAACCACAAGTTTACCTTTGATGACTTGCTCTGGCTGAGTACACAGTGGTGTTAAAGGGGTACTGCAGTCATTATCATACTCCCCTGAGGATCTGAAGTTGTGCATTCCCTTTAGAGACTGCAAAAAGTTATTAATAGTTTTTTAAAAATAATTAGACATAAATCGTTAAAGGTTGTTGTTAGATTTGAGTAATTGCATCCTCATTCTTCTTTGTAGCAACAGCTCTGATTAATACAATGCAGTAATCTTTTGTGTGTCACCAACTCGATCACAAAATTGGATTACATTTCCATATGTTAAGGAGAGTTACAACTGAGGAGCACTGGGGCAACGTGCACAAGTCTGTATCTACACTGCTTTTTGGTCAATACATTGCCAGTCGCCCAGTGATGTGAGGTGTCACGCATGCTTACCCATTTATTAACGGATGACTTGGTGGTGGAGACCCAGATTGCTGGAGGTGGGTCAGCAGATTTGTCCAGCTCCATCTGAGCAAAAAAAAAAAAAAAAAAAGGTTTAATGTTTCCAAATGGTTTGCTTGGAATTACTGAAGAGAGTGTGTTAGTATAATATTAATCAATTTCGTCCTAGAGAGGTTTTTTACTTCTTAGGACAACAGTGTTATGCTCACACTTCGCTATGTATTTAGAATGGATGTAAAAGCTCAAAGCAACGTCAGCATACAGACCAGGTTAACATGTACTGTGTTCTTACTTTGAGCACCGGGGCCTTTTCCTCACAGATGAGCACACGAATGTCTGGATTTCGGAGGTCAGTGCAGTAGATCTTTTTGTCCCTGCCTCCCGAGTAGACATGTGTAAAGGCCTCATTGACCTGCAGAGCCCACACCCCTTCATCATGCACCCTGTAGGTGGCAATACACCTTTGCTGGCCGAGCGACCACAGTCGGATAGTCCCGTCTGAACTGCCCGACAGGCACTGCAGGGACAGAAACCCAAACAGAAGCAGATTAACATTCACACCTTCATTTCTGTTACATGGCCACCAATTACTATCGATGTCAATGTTAAATTACCTGAGTGCCATCTCGATTCAACAGCAACGACTTGACGTTATCTGTGTGGCCTTTTAGCTTCATCAGTTTTGCACATGTTCGAGGATCCCACACTCTCAGGACCTGACGGGAACAAAAAGGAAGACACAGAAAGAGGAGGGAGACAATTTAATCACTGTCAAATAAAGTGTTGACATGTTTCAAAGTAAACACTGTAGACACAGAGCACATTATTTCTGAAATAGCCTCACTGATGTTGCGCAGCAGACAACAGGAAGCATCGTATGAACATTATGGACAAACTTTGTTGCATGTCATATGTCACCTGGACACCCAAAATGCAATCCTCAACCAGTGCCCTTCACACTAACTGTGTATAGAAATACAGCCTTGCTTACTCTGTAAATCTGTCATGTACACATATGACCCAGAAACCACTTTAAATCTAACTAACATGTAAATGCAAAACAGTAATTCAAGAATAATTTATCTCATATCTTTGATTGGTGTTCTCAAAACCAGGCTACTACTGAAAGTGAATAAAATCTTGGTTAAAATGTCAACATGAAGTGAAATAATCTGGCGGCTACATAAGCTTGGTTAAAGTTATGAAGTATCATTGTGTGGGTCACAGGTGTGAATCCAGACCTTTTCTGTCGATCCGGATACAATGACTGTGCCCATCTGGTTCATAGCCAGACTGTATATGGAGTCCTTGTTCCCACTCAGTGAAGAGGCTGTTTAAGACAAAACAGGATATATTCACAGGTACAGAATTTCTGCCACTGAAAAATATGTTTTTATAAAAACACTAATCCATTAACAAAGGCACACTAATGAAAACTGCAGCAAGTAGGACTGAAATAAACAAAGCTGTCACGCAGAAACAAACTCTACTTACTGGTAACAGTGTTGTTGGAAGCAGTGAGTGCTGTTAGTGTGTTCACGTCCCACAGAAAGATCTGCCGGTCTAAACCTGCTGATGCTACCAGTTCCTTGTCCTTGGCATAGGCCAGAGCTTTCACATAGTCCTTGTGTGTTCGTAACGTCGACATACAGAAACCTTTATGTGCATTCCATACTTTGACTGTTGTATCTGACGAGGCAGATATCACTGAAAAGGGAAGGCAGTCAGTGTGAAGGGCAGAATTTAAAATATAAAGCTGAAAACTGAACTGCCTGAAGTCATTCTTCAAACTCACATGTTTTTCCATTGCAGCAGAGAACTATGTCATTGACCCAATCGGTGTGGTGCTCCATTGAGGCAATGTATGGGTCCTGCTACAATGACAGGAAAATTTGAAACTGTTGAGAACAACAATAATAATAATAATAATAATAATAATAATAATAATAATAATAATAATAATAATAATAATAATAATAAACAGCTGTCCAAACATCCAGTTTTTTTTTCTAATTCTTATATCGTGTAGGAGTAGGGAGTTTTACCTTGTGCTGGTACACACTCCATATCCGGATGATAGAGTCCCTCCCGGCTGTGAAGAGCCGGTTCAGAGCAGGGTCTAACTGGAGCGCATTCACACCATTTCGGTTGTATTTCTCCACTTCATCTCTAATGACATAGGACACCTGGAACACAAACAAGGGAGTGAACACACCTACTTCCTTGTGCACATACCGAGGCTGCAACACGCCAAGTTTCAAGTAGAGCTAGCTAAAGGAACATGTCGCCGGGCTAAATAACCTGCACTTCGGGAATGAACACACATTTTGATAGGTGATAGAATGGTCTGACTTGACACGGGCAGTTAACGGCACGGTGCACGACGAAATCGCCGAGATACGTACGTATTCCCAGCAATTAGACCGAGCCCAGATACAGAGTAGCTAAGCTTCCTTCACCGCTACACTAGTAAAATATTAGAGCTAAGACGGGACATTGGTCGGCAGCACTGGCGGACGGCGGTGAGAGTTATGCTATAACATATTTTACATGCAGTTGCGTGAGGACCGTTGACTAAATCATACAGATATTTAGACGCTGGCGTTAGCCGAAGGCGCTAACAACTAACGTAACTCAAGCTAGCTGGGTTAGCCGGCTTGAGTCATGACTCGTAACAGCAACGCTGACTCTTTAGGGCGGTTCTCTGTGTCCGTAAACTCTCCGCCAAGCTCTGTTGTTAAATGAACACCCTCGTGTTGCCGTTGCCAAACAATGGGCAGCAAGGTAATTCTGACAATTTACCTGTACTTTTCTCCGCCCAGCAGCATTCTGCCTGTGATGCGTGGCCATCTTGCATGTTGACAGTCAATTCATGTGATGCTACATCCGGGAAAGAGAGAAAACATATGCACCTGAGCTTTATGGGTAATGCGGTTTTACGGCGTCCCCCCACCTTCACCCCAAGGGCCTCCCCTGGGGATTTGATCACGTTCCATGTGTCTGATTTCAACACAGTGAGAAACTGATTGTGTTTGTGGGCATGTGTCTTAACATCGTCATTCAAAGCCCAGGGGAGATAGACTGATTTTGCCATTCAGTAAAGTGATAGTGCCCCTCTTTGCTGGGTTACTGTAATGCGTTCACATTATTATTATTATTATTATTATTATTATTATTATTATTATTATTATTATTATTATTATGCATTCAGATTCAATTACATTCCATTGATCAGTGTAATCTCAGATATCGTCCTCAGAGTGTCCTTATTTTATCACCACCCGTTCTTAATATGAACTTGAAATGACGAGGCAGGGTTCACTCACTCTTCAGTACTTTTTTTTTTTTTTTTTTGGACATTCATTTATCCATCCATGTGCACATCCATAGATGTGCATTGCAAATGTTATATAATACTGTCACAGAAGATATATTTGCAGGGACATAAACAGGGTTTCACAATTACTGGTGTCATGAGTCAAAATCAAGCGTTTTATATGAGTGTTAAACATGAAAGCCTCTGCTGCTTAGTGATTGTAATAATAATGAAGGCGTTTCTTCAGTATTCTCAATGAAAGCTACGTCTCCAGTGGTAAACTATGTTGCAGGCCTGACATAAAATTTCAAGTTTGCTTCCACAATGACCTCGCCACGAACCACAGAGTCTGCGATTGGCCACCAGAGGGCGCAGTGCAACCGTCCAAACACTGTAGGCACAACTAAACAGCCCGAAACCTGCAGCCTGCAGTCCTGCACACACACACACACACAAAGTCTGTCTTCAATCACAATCGTTTTAAGGTTCATTCAAATGCTATATTAACTCCAAATCGAGATTGCACAGCAGGTGGTTTCCTCTCCGGTAAAATAAGCTGATATAGGCTGTAGATGGCAGATCTGTCTCTGGACTGCAGTTTTAAGTTCAACATTCATCTTGCATTTAAAAAATGTATATGTAAATACATACATATAAAGGAATGTGTTCCTGATCTTATTGACTTTTTAAATGAGTCTATCTGGTGTCTATTGTCATGAGTTTGTGATTATTATTATTATTATTATTATTATTGCTGTTGTATCACAAAGTCATACAAACAAACATCACATTAAGTTTGTAATAGAAGAACTAAAGAAGAGACCACTGTTCCATTTACTTTTTTTTTTTTTTGGCTACTTGGAGTTGAGTAAAAGCCCCCAGCTCTCTCACTACATCCCTGTGTCATATTTGAGAGTGACATGGTGCGCCTATAAGAGCGGTAATCCCCTGCGGCCCAGCATCCTCCCTCCCCTCTGCTCTCTTGCTCAAGGGCCAGGAGGTGCGCGTCCCCCGCCGCCGCCGACCATCCGCCCTTCACTCCGCGGTTCGGGACCTCTCCTCTGTGGGAGGAGGACGTACAGCCACGGGCCCGGACTGGAAGCGGACAACTTGTGCTTCCCCCACTTGTCTCCTAGTTCAAGATGCCTACCATAAGGTGATCGTAGCCGCGGTGTTTGTGCAGAGTTTCCCGGTGGCACTCCTCTGCCCTGCTGACTGGAGGTTTAGTCCGTGATGAAGCGGAACAAGGCTTGAATTGAAGGCATGGATTTTTCTCGGAGGGTTGGGCAGCTCCTTCTTCAGAAACGCGAAGAACTCAACTCTGGAAACGATGCTGTAAATCTCAGAGTTTCATAGGTGAGTATGCCCTGGAGGATCCTTAGACTCTGGCTTTGTTCCTCAGCTTGTGTCTACACCGAGACAAAGGTAAACAGCTCCTCAGACTACTTTGGCACTGTTTGTTAACTGTTCTGCTCTTCTTTGTTCTCACCTTCAGTAACCTGACGATGAAGCTGATGAGCTATGGGAGAATTTCTCATTTAAATCAAAATATTAAAACAAAGAATTATTTTTTAAAAGTCCAGCTTTTAGTCTGAAGCTGTAATTTAAAGCAACATGGCTTATGTCAAACTGTGTAATCCTGAAGTGCATACTGCAGAAATATCTATTTAATGTTTTATGTTTGGACTATGCTAAGCATTAAAGGCTTACTATTACTTTAGTAACTTGCTTTCATGAGCTCTCCCTGGGGCAAAATCTGTTACAAATGTAGTTGGCACATGGAAGTATTCCTACTGCAAAGATACACTGTTTATGGCTTCCATAACTCAGTGGAATGAAATGGGTAACACATTACATAATGAAATTGGAGGAATTGGGTGTGGTCCATTTTCCTTATTCAGTAATGTCCTAAACCACAATGTGACCCTTTAAGTTGTGACAATCCTCTTGTCTAATGTAACTAATGTCAGTCATGTTGAGTTTCAAGTGTTTATGGAGAGACAGAGTCGAATAGAAAAGCGAGCAATTGAAAGTGTGAAAGACCAGAGCTCAGAAAAATCATTTCCCTGCACTCTACCTACACTAATTCTCTAAACACTGTCTCGTGTTGTAGGTATACATCTCTCCAACCTGTAGTATGTCAACTATCCGCTGCAATTACATTGAAAGGTTTTTGCAGAAATAGGTCATCAGTTCAGTCTGTGTACCTATGGGGGGGTGGGGGGCAATGTGATCTTGGACATTTGCTTGAAACGGCAATGTGTGTGCTCTTTCTTGTTGAATTTTCTTGTTAAACTCAGTATTGAAGACAATATTAAATATTTCTCGGTGTTACCATGGACACTAATATATATGGCAACTTTTTAAGTCTTTGCCCATGATCAAGGGACAAACATCGCAGATGTATAAAACAGTGAGACATTCAAATTTAAAATGAAGAGGGTAAACTGTGAAAACCTAAAAGAATGATATACTCTGAAAGATGTAACCTCATTAATCTAGAAACACACAAAACTCTTTCATTTTTAACTTTAATTTTAATTTTACTTATTCGACACACCAGTTTTACCTCAGAAACCTTTCATATAATTGTTTGTTTAGATGAATAGTCATCATTATACTAAGCCAAATAAAACATATAAACCTGTCTAGAAAGAGAATTGCAAATAGCACATGTTACATAACGTCCATGAATATGAAGTGAACACACTTTTCCTATTTTAGGGACATAATCTGCAACATTAAATCCAGGATATTCATAGGGAGCGTGGGATGTATGTTTTCTGGCTTTTTAAATATTAAGCAAAGAACATTTTGGCAAAAATGCAATTTTAAGAAATTAAGAATTAAGAATTTTTAAAAATATTCCTTGATAATTAAGGGAAAAAGTGAGCCTGGGGTCAGATCCTATGTCAAAGTGGGGTCAGCTGATTCTGCTCACAGCCGGTAGAAAGCGCAACTTGACACAGCAAAGCAATCCTGTTCATAGAAATACTGTGTGTAACAGATTTAGAAAAAAACAACAACAACAACAACAACACAGACGTGACGCTGTTAAAACAAAGAGAAGGAGTATTTGGAGAAGATGGAGCAGCCTGGCAGCACTAACAGTCACTCATCTTCTCTTTAAAGGGAAATGCCTGTTTGCTGGTCTAGTGCAAACGGTTTTCACAACAGCTAGTCCAATCTACAACTTAATGGGATAATGGCACTGCAGCAGGAAGAAACAAACATTATTCTAGTTACATTTATGAATTTCATATTTTCTACTCTTGAAGGTTATTTGTTGTGAACCACATTATTGTCTTTCATTTCATGTACTTGTTTCCATCCACTAAGGTTGAGTTTTTTTACTGTCTATCAGAAGATCCAGTGTTTAAAAGAAATTGGTCATCTAAAATCACTATTGAGTACTGTGATTGATGTTTATAGTATTTTAGGGTTAGAAATTGATTCCAACAGATGCCTTTAGACGTTGAACTGTTTATAATATGGAGAGCTTCTAGAATTTCATAAGTGGATTAGATATAGTTTACAGTATCTGTATCCCAATAACAAATCCTGGGAGGGGGTAATAATATGAAATTAATTATATAATAATAAAGTCCTCAGGTGACAAACTGTATTTTATCCAGTTGCTTCAAGTCTACAGGTGGTTATTGCATTGGTTGATACATTATTTGCTGATTTATAGTATGATCTATATTATAATTAAGTAATAAATAGTATAGTAATAGTATTATAATAAATAAGTTGCTGTCCTGTCCTGTACACCTTCTGTCAAAGCGAAATAGATGGTGGACTGATGAATTCTGAAAACTGATGATTCCTTGCCTTACTCATGGCCAGGTAGTAGTAGATGTTGGTAGTAGTTGATGAGGCTAACTCTAAACATAGAGTCAGTTAATAGATTTAAATATAGTTCTAATGCAGAATGCATCTCAAGTTGAGTGTGAGTGTGTCTGTTTGTGCATGATAGACCAGTCTGCCGCCAATCTAATTATCATAATTATTTACACATGATATTATGACAATATCACATCTGGATGTTATGGAAATTTTATTTAATTAAACTAAAATATTTTCCTTCTGTGCTATTTCTTTTTTTTTTTTAACCACTGATTACTCTCTAAACTGAACTAGCCTTCAAATTGAAACTGTGCCCCCCCCCGGTCTACTGTCTGCTCCTGTTACCTTTCAGAGAAGAAATGCTGTGATTGTCTGTGGAGGATTCGTCACATCCTGTCTGATCACGACAGAAATATCACTGCTTTGAACCTGTTTATCTGCTTTGTGGCGCTGCAAATGGACCTTAACCTATTTATTTTGACAGCAAATAGGAGAGTACTGGACTCAGTATATGAGACAAGCTGATCTGAGATCAACCTGGGCCAAATAAGCAGATCAAATGAAAGCAAATAACTAGCGTCTGGCTGAACGTGTGAAGGGATCAATGCATTTCAGGACACGATGAGATGAAAAACTCAAAGGGCTTAGTCAATACGAAAAGGATACAAGGATATTTCTCTGTCAAGTGGGACATAGAGATGTAATCCTCTCTTTATAAGGCATTTTCAATTATTAAAATATCAAATAAAAAAACGAGAGAGTGATTTTCTTTATTTATATAGTGGCTTTGGTCTCAGATCAGATTACCCGTTAAACTTATACATTTACCACTAGGAGCAAAGCAGACATACTGTTTTGACAGATTTTAGATTTTCACATGTTGTACATATTGAAGTATAACTTTTCAGCAGGTTTTTAAATGTGGCAGAACTACTTGAAAGATGGCAATAAAAAAATGTTTCTGGAACAGAAATTTACTAGAGTACAATCCCATTATTGACTGTTCCCATTAATTCCATATTAACTAAAGTTCAACTTCTTAATTCTCTACATTCAACTTTTTGAAAGAAATAAAATCCACTGTGGGTGTTAGATATTCAACTATGTTTATTTAGAGCACGAATCAATTTTTTCCTTAAACAATAGATGAAGTAATTGTGTGTAATGGTTGTTTTTATGATCCCACAGAGTATCACACAGTTTAGTAGTTCCTCTGAGCTCGCTTTGATATTTTAACCTTTGGGTTTAAACAGCCTATAACTTTAATGATCTGGTGTAATGCTTTAATTCATCTAGCTTTCAACCTCATTGGAAGAGCTCAAACTAACCAACTATGCGCTACCTGCTGAGCGACAGACAGCATAGTTAACTACTGAGCAGCTTTCTCTAAGGAGGTGGCAGAGAGCAAAACAGAGTTAAATGGGGGTTAATTACTGAAAATATGTATGGATCTATCACTCTCTAGTGTTTACAGCTTGCTATGCTGACCACGTGTCTTGAGAACACGACGAGTTTGCTATTGAGTGTGACCATAAAAATGTCATCTTTAGGCTTTGTCGGCAGTTTGCTGTCCAGCCCCTGCGGTTTCCTTCAGTTCAATAGAGGCAAACAGCCATGCTAAATCAAGGCCTGTGAAAACCTCCGGTCAGAGCTACAGGCTGTGTGGCTTAATCCTTCTGACTCAGAACTATGGCTGCCCTAGTTTGACATAGATGGTTGGATAACAGAAAGCAATGGTCAGTGGGAAGGGCAAAGAACTTATATCTTGTCTCTGGACCTCCCTCTGTGCCATTTTCCACCCAGAAAATCAGAGAAAATCCTGCTTTTGACTTTAGCTTTTTATACTGCATTTACACAATGTTTGAAATAGATGATGAGGGAGCCTCAGTGATGGTGGCAAGGTGGAAAAAACACATTGTGTGTCGTGAAACCATTGGGTTTTTTATTTTTTATTTTTTTGCAAGAGATTGGATGGACAATTGCAGATCCCTTTCAAACTTGCTTTTACTGAATCACTTTTATATTTCAAGCAAAATAATTTAAATATTGTGATAGAGTATATTTTTGGTTGAAAGCAACCTGGTTAAAAAAAAATAATGGTGCATCCTGCTTCTTTTTTTTTTTTTTTTTTGGTATTATTTTTCTTCCAAAATTTCAAATGATGTATACATAGGTTTTTTTAAAGCTGCAATAATGGATTCATGATTGCTTTATGCGGTGAAACAAACTGTAAACCAAACTGACACACCATAATACTGTGTCCTAACAGATAAAGATATGGCTAACACATTACCAAGAATTGGCTTTTATTTCCACAGAGAACAGGGAGGTGGCTACATTAGCACTGACTTTGAGTCATATTTATGATGAATATAAATCCAGTATTGATATTCTTAACCAACTTTTTTTGAGTCTGGGTGTGGTGTTAGTTTCTGTACAGTAGATTTATCAGCGTATGAGCTGTGAGATAAAGCCAATGAACTCAAAGATGCTAAAATGCTCTGCAAAGATGCTAAGGAATTTGGTAAAAAAAAAAAAAAATTACTGTTAGCACTGTTACAAAAAGCTTGTTCGCATTATATATAGATATATAGTGATTTCATTCAGTATAGAACTATTGATGCTAATTCATGACTTGTGATTTATTGTTCCAACTGCTGATATAAGAAACTCTCCAAACAGCTTGTTGTTCCGTAAGCCTGTATGACTGAGTTCAATGTTCTCTGCTTTTCCATTGTCTTTCATCCTGTAGCTGTAAGTAAATTCGAGTACAGGAGAATCAGGATGAAAAGATGGCAGCCATGCTGTTACCAACGGGTCCTGATGGCTTGCGGCGGTTCACTCGTGAATCCTTGGCTGCCATGGAGCAGCGGATTGCCGAGGAGCAGGCCAAGAACGCCAAGGGTTGCCAGGAGACTCACAGGTTTGCAGAGCCCCCCAAACCCAGGCCCGACCTGGAGGCAGGCAAGCAGCTGCCACGCATCTTTGGTGACATCCCACCAGAACTTATTGGGGTGCCACTGGAAGACATTGATCCATTTTACTACAAGAACCAGAGGGTGAGTTTTCTCTGTCTCAGTATGTTGAATGAGGCTTACAGTAGTCACTACTATGTATTAGTGAGTAAAGCTTTGTCCACATGCACAGAGATCAGATGTGTTACTTCTTTCCATCCTAAGCAATTCCTATCGAAGTAACCAATAATAAAGCATATATTTAAATCCATATTGTTCCATAAAAACAAATAATAAAATTATATAAACGAGCATGTCTAACTATATACCTATATAAAATACCTGATGACTGACACGATGTATCCTATTTCATATATTTACTTTGACGTTTAAAAGGCAGTGCGGGAAAAAGAAGGAAGCTTGGAAAACATAGATCCTGGTCATTTCAGACTCACTAGACTCAACAAATGGTAAAATAAATCAGAGTAATACTTGCAATGTATGAATCAGTATGAGGATGGAAACCTTTCAAAGCAGGTCACAATGATACAGTTTGTAGTCATTTGCAAGTACTTTTACTAAAACAGATATGGATGTTGTAGATTTTAGTGGTAAATAATAAAATTGTTTTTTTAAGGGAGGGTTAGTATTTACTATTTTCAGTTGTGGATTCATCCACTTGGAGCATGGGAGCTTACTTACAGAGTGATATGTGGTATTGAGGTAGCATATTGTGCTGCACGATGATTTTAGTATCATTGTACAGTAGTAGTAAGAAGAAGGTGAATCGGGCGCTGGAGTTCAAAACCAACATTTGCCAGAAGGATCAATTCATTGCTTTTTTTTGTGTTTTTCAACATGGCTTTTCAGTGTCAGATATTACAGATAACATCTTTGACATGTTATGGGGAGCTTGCGACAATTTTCAATATTAAGGTTCACCTGTATGTGAGAGTGTTTCAGCTCAGTTTGCACCCGAGACTTTATAGTCGAATGGTCACAGAAAAGAATTGTTAGTTAGGACATTACTGACTTAATGTTTCACATTTTCTTAAATTACAGAAAAGTTCTTGTAATGAATCTGTGATATACAATGACAATTCACTAACAAGTAAGTGCAACCTCAGAAAATCATTGTTGCAAACTGCAGGGAGATGACTAGTATTAGTGAT
This sequence comes from Echeneis naucrates, assembly GCF_900963305.1. NCBI lineage: Eukaryota > Metazoa > Chordata > Actinopteri > Carangiformes > Echeneidae > Echeneis > Echeneis naucrates. The sequence continues at coordinate 5,740,637 of NC_042527.1, forward strand.
GCTCTCCAGCAGGGCCTGGGCCTCCAGCACCTGTGTTTTCCTAAGATTGCCTCAGATTTGATTTATCATTTCATTTATCATTTTAATGCTATGGCTGCATATGAAAGGAACAATACAGCTCTCATCTGGGTTTGACAACATGATATAGTAGTGATTGTCCAGATCAGATTATGTTTTCATCACCAAGTGGTGTTTTAGCTTGCAAGCAAAGCAGCGGCTGCCTCTCTTCAGATCTCTTGTGGGTGCAGAAATAGGATTAACAAGTTTTGATTTGGAGAGTCGGTAGTCCAGGCTGCTACCCATTAATGGGCCGCTTATGGGGAGATGAAAAAGGACGTGGCAGTCATTCTCTGGGTCTCTTTGTTTTGGCATGTGATGCGCTGCTGGATGGAAGGATTATCCAAAGATGAAAAATATTTAAATAAATGCCACATCTGTTGGGGAAAGGTTCAGCCTGCTTTGGAGTTGCCTCCATTATCTCAACTGGCCTCGCTCGCTGTGTGTGTGGGCTGCTTTCTTGAAGGCAGAGGTGCTTATAGTAGAAGTTAAGACAGATGGTAGACACTATGGTAGACTCAACATAGCAGATCCCTGCAGGATGAAGAGAATGGCTAAACTGCTACTGAGCTGCTGTTGGGTTTCTCTACAGAATTAACCAAAATGTGTCTGTACATGATGGGAAAATTGGTTTTGGAAATGTATTACAATGTATTACAAATTGTTTTACTTACTTTCCATTATTTGATATTACTTTTTCATGCCTGATGTTTTGTTTTCTCTTTCTCTTGCAGACTTTTATAGTACTTAACAAAGGGAAGGCCATCTTCAGATTTAGTGCCACATCTGCACTTTACATATTTAGTCCATTTCACTTCATAAGAACAATCGCCATAAAGATCTTAGTCCATTCATATCCTTTTGGAAGCCCACAGCCAAAAAAAATGGCCTAATAGTAATAGTAATAACAGGGCAGCTGTCTGAGAACAAAAGTCTGTCTAACATTTCCACCAAATTATGCAAATATTACATCATAAAATGTCTAAAACCAGTTCTTGTGTCTCATTTTGGTTGATAAGCCAATTTCTAATATTTACTGATTTCTCCCTGCAGGTCTATTGGATTTTTCCATTGTCCCATTTTTGAAACAGCTTTGTAATGGTCCTCTCTGACATCGCACAACAAATCCCCTCATATCCCTCTTTTAATCTCTGAAATGAAATAAGAGCAAGGAGATTTCATATCATGTGACGGCTGCCTATTAGTTCTCAGACAGCTGATTCGTACTTTACATGGCAGGAAGCTTTTCCTTGGATCCATGTTGCGTTATAGATGCCACAGCATCTGTTTTTTATTATCTATTAAATACATCTCTGTCAACAGTTATTGATTTTCTGAAACTGAAGCATTGCAAAAATGAGTGTAACTTATAATAATATACAGTGACTTAAAGAGCTGCAATTTAAATTAAATTTAAAATTTTGACATTTTTGGATGGTTATGACAGTCATTTACTTGTAATTTCTTGTTAAATTTAGCATTAAAGTTGAACATTTTACAGTTGACAAATCCTTTATTATGGCATCCTTCATCTGTAAGAGAGAAAGATAGCACTTCCATGATTTCATGCTAAATGGAATATAGTTATATATCTGTAATCTGCTGCAGTTCTAATGCCATTTGCACACACAATGTCAGTTTATCCTTAATGGATATGTCATAGGATTACGATAAACAATGTCACTGTGTTCCTGTGCCTGTGTCAGCTACAGTTTTTGGGGTAAGCCAATGACTGTAAAAGATCATGTCACAGTTTACGTTCCTTAACTTCTCCTCCACATTGTTTAGCCTGTTCATCATGTTCACTATACTGACCAACTGTTTCTTCATGGCCATGTCCGATCCGGCACCGTGGACCAAGTACCTGGAGTGAGTACATGCTGTACAGTAAGCTGTTGTCTCCTCCTAAGTACTGTGTCTGGGACAGGGACTGTGCTACATGTATTCTAATTTAGAGCTCTGCTGGGCTTTGTTGCTTTATCAGTGATGACTGAGGAAACTGTTCACATGTAAGTAAAAACATGCATGTAATATTTACTGTTCTCAGAACGCCACAAATGCTGAATAAAAAAACAAAAAGCATGTGTTTTGGAAAGAAAACCAGGAATTAAATCTCCTGTGCATGATGTTTCTGATCACTGTCAGTGGGTCAGATGCATTTTTAGCATGCAGCATGCTATCTTCAGATTTGTTCATTTACTTTTTGCAACTATAGAAACAAACTCATAATGACTGTGAGAAGAGAGGCAGATGGTCTTATCGCCGTGAGATCGGGAAATAATAGATAATAGATACTTTCTGCTCATTTATGTGCATTAAATGTAGAGCCACAGCATAGCCAAACTTTGACAGACCGACCAAAAGAAGCTCTATTTCCAACAGCAGCCGATACAGGGGCGGATCTAACCTCTCCTTAATTTAACCTAACCCTCTAAACAGAGGAAGATTAAATAAAGGCAAAATCTGAATTCCAGCCAAAACTAAGAATGGCTCTCAACATTAATTAGATAACAACACATTTACACGTTCGTATAAATATTTAGTTACCTTTGTTGTTTTAACACTTTCTCTATACTAAATTAAGATAATTAGCTACTTTCAGTTTGACTGTGGCAGGGCTATAGAAGACTATTAACAAGTAGAAAATAATTCATATATTTTTTTTAGTATGAATGAATCGCTGGAATGTCTTTGTATTTGTTTAAATCTGTCAAAGTTTGAATATGTTCTTTCACTCCTGTATGTTCATTTTGTTAATTTTAAGAACGACTCATTGACCTGTCATATCCTCCATATTACTGTTACTGTGTTTTATGTTATAGCTCTAATTTGTTCTTGTCCAGCATTATATTTAGTCCTAACAATGACTTTTTGGTGTTGATTAATTTTCCAGGTATACTTTCACTGGCATTTACACTTTTGAGTCAGTGATAAAGATATTAGCAAGAGGATTCTGTCTACTGCCATTTACCTTCTTGAGAGACCCGTGGAACTGGCTGGACTTCACTGTCATTGTCATGGCGTAAGTAACAGTATCACCATATAGATCATCAGCCTTACCTGAATTGGAATTTCTACAGATGTGTGGATTAAAATCCCCAAATATGTAGTTAAATAAGTGCTGGGACCCTTTATGTGCAGACTATAATAATGTAGGGAACTACTAATGATTTTTGATTGATAATGATTTTCCTACTAATGTAGGAACCTTTCTGTATGTATTTTTTTAGTAATGCCAAAGTGACTGCGGTCGGTCAGTCATCCTGATTTGAAGCCCCACAAATGATAAGCCTATTGTGGAGGTCAGAGATATGTGTGCCATGACTCTCTCCCCGTGGTGCAGGTGGCAGATTAGACAAGTGACCCCTCAGAGCGGCTGCAGTGTCTGAAACCAATCATCCTGATAGGACATTTGCTTTGTTTGGAAACAGCAAGACAAAATCAGTTGTACTGGGTGTCCTCGCTGTGAAAGCTGTCATGACCTCCAGTGATTCATTTGATTAATTATGGCTCAGTCGGCTAATTCACTTTTGTCCTTTCTCACAGGAAAATACATTCTAGTCTGTTTTTGAAACTCACTAAGGAGTCTGGAATCAATACATTTTTCTTAAACATGGATTGAACAACCACTTTTATGTGTAAAGAGTCAGTTCAACAGGGGTGGGGGGGGACCGTAATAACTGGAGTTTCAGTCAGCACACAACTCTTTTCCTCCCCCATTCAAATTGGGGACATTTTCGGGGACAGCTCGACCAAATCAAGGACTGTCACCGAAAATCAGGAGGACACCATCTGGTTTTCTGCAAAGGTTCTTTAACAACCACTGTACATGATGTCCACCAAACTGAAGACAAAGTCAGTGACTAGTTGGAGAACAAATTGGAGTGTTTAGCTGCTAATTAGCTAAATGTACCTCTAGCTTTGGCTAGTTTCTAGGGGATAGAAGAGGAGTTGTTACTTCGACAGGAACATTTTCCAACATGTGTATCAATTATGTTGTTCTGCTCCTGGTGCATTTATAATTATTCGGTTGCTTGCTAACAAGTTTTCAAGTTCAAACTAAATCCTTGTCTTTATTTGATCTGATGACTTCAACAGTTTAACCAAAGCCACTGAAAAATGAGAACTAGGCATATGCAGTTTATGCAATGCTCATTGTAAACCTAAATCTTAAATTTACAGATATGTGACAGAATTCATAGATCTTGGAAACGTCTCTGCTTTAAGAACCTTCAGAGTACTACGAGCCTTGAAAACCATTTCAGTAATACCAGGTAAGGAGTACCCTACTGCTTATGTTTCTTTGTCTCATCTCCCATTTCCCCAAAATCCCTGAGAAACACCAGCATTCAAAGATATTGTCTCATATTCTTCATCAAGGTCTGAAGACCATTGTCGGTGCCCTGATCCAGTCTGTGAAGAAGCTGGCAGACGTGATGATTCTAACCGTCTTCTGTCTCAGCGTGTTTGCCCTCATCGGCCTCCAACTTTTCATGGGCCTCTTGCGACAAAAGTGTGTCCGAAGTCTGACACACTGTATCAACTCCTCCTACAGCCACAACGCATCCTTCATCTGCAACAACAGAACCTGGAGCTCAAGGGCAGACTTCCTCAGTCATGAAGGTCAGCTGAAAACATAATGCACTTAGATTTCACACATGTAAAGTGCTATCAACCCTGAAGGTAAAATATGTTGTGTAAATTTAACTTCCTCTTCCCCGTAGATAATTTTTACAAAGTCGAAGGAGCAAAGGATGCCTTAATATGCGGATATGGAAATGATGCAGGGTAAGTGAATGTCCTGCTTACTGATGTTATTAATCATCTGCAGGCTATTGCATAACATGAAAATGGCTTTTGATCTTGTGCAGGTCATGGGTATAAAAGGATATTGTTGCTTGAGTATGAAGCTTGATAGAAATAGGAATGCAGAGCAAGAAAAAACAAATACAAACATAGAAAATGTATTTAAGGCCTCATATTTTCAACCTTGGCTTAATGTATGGAGTAATTATCCCGTCAGAGGGAGGGCTGGAGCGTGAGGGAAGCTGTACACAAGACGACATGTGGTGTGGATAATCACCCGTTTCCACTGGAACCCATTACTGAGAAACATTGAGTTGGCAGCTGGATAGGAGGGGGGGGGGTCTTTGGAGATTTCATCATCTCAAAAGCTCTATGGCATGATTAGGTTAGGTTAGCGGACCAGCTCACCTCAATTTGATACTGTATTATTGTTAGCTAGGAGGCACACTTGTGATATCTACAAGTCTACAGTTTTTTTCACGTACCTGAAACTTTTTGTGTAATTGCTTGAAAACCCTAAAAAAAAAAAGAAAGGTTCGTATGAAGTATTGGTAGCTCTGTGAGATCTGAATTGCTCTACAGATACATTGATTCGATTTTTCTGTGCAGTGACAGAGTTTGTTCCCAATCAAAGACGGTGTGAAACCATCCAAATATTGCTACTCAGCCTACGCGCTCAATAATCCTATAAATCCAAATGCTTTTGAAACAAGCACAACAGGATGACGCTGCCCCTGCCAGGCCCAGTTCAAGGGTTATAGTGAACTAAATACCCATCTGTGTGAATCTGAAATCCCACTGCTTCAACAAATGGCATCCATTAAATACTTTTTGTTAATGATACGATGATACGAGATAACGGTTGATAGCAAATAACATGAAATGATGACATTAAGCTGTTGCAAAGAAGTTCTTTTTGGTGGTTGTATTTTGCTTATCTTTTGAGTCACATCTAAATGTTACATAATATTTGTTTTATTTCCCATCGTTTTTTTTTTTTTTGCTTGTTTTTTTTTTTTCCAAATGAAAGGTCCAAACATTTACGTGTACTTTTTTAAGGATTTGCTGCATGCTTCGGAATTTCTGTAAGTAGTGTCCCCCATGAGAGATGAGAGAAGAGGGTTTCTTGGTATTATTTTATTTTAACAACTTTAAATACATTTGGGATTCATGTAACATGCATAAAACACTCAGGCTCTGCTAGTTTATAGATATAGCCTGTGTTAGCAAGCATTAACAAAGGCAAAACTAGAAAAACGTAACAGAAAGTAGAGACCATTTCATGATGGGACCACACAAACCGGAAAGAGTCTTATTGCTGTGATGCTCCGTCCAGAGAAAAATAAACACCTGTTAGTGCCAAATTCACTGTTTATGTCCAGGACCACATTTTATCTAATGACACACAAACAAAGCCATATTCATGGTTCTTACATTGCTGTACCACATGCTGCTTGGCAAACCACTTATTTTTTTTATTTAAATACATTTTTGAAATTGTCCCAAGATGATTATTGCTGTTGCTGATAGTGTTAACTATAGAAAGCTGATTGGCTGCCTGGAGTTAGGTTTCATGAATATTTGCCATTAACTGACATAATAGACACATTAGCATAGGTATTCCATGTTGAAATGCAAATATTGGTAGTAGAGAAACAAATTTGACTCTATTGCAAAAAAAAGAAGAAAACATTTTAAATAAAGAATTAATGAATGAAGTTATTATAGTCCTGTAGCTCCTCTCCACTAGATAACAAGTGTGTTAAATAAAATTATAGATTTGTTTATGTATAAATCAACATTCAACCTTTTTATGGCAAGGTTTCTTTAATTTGTTTGGGATTGAGCTAATATTGATAGTGATTTTATATTTCATTGAGTTAGATAAAGGGCACAGCTGAGGTGGTTATTGGCATGAGAGTGCAGCCAGCCCTTTAGTTTTTAATCTCACTCTGTAACCTCTCCTCCAAAAACACAGGAACTTAATCTCCCAAGGATCTGATTCAGTAATTTGTGTTCAAGTCAGAGTGAAAAGAGGATACATTTGAGCACATTCAGGGGGAAACAACGTCATTAAACTTCTTTAAATAGTGGGTCAGTAAGATCAGACTACTAAAGATGTGACCGATCCAGCTGTCCCAGAGTTTTCCCACAAGTCACTGCAATTGGACTCTTTTAGATTTGCTGCTTGTTGTTGTTTGTGTTTCTGCCAATTGTGGAGCTCTAACAGCACACTGTGATCCATATAATGCTATTCTCATAGGTTTAAATTGTTTTTTTTTTTTTTTTTTGTATATGCCTAATGGATGTGTCATTTGTTCTTTTGCAACCCTTTGACTGGACTATCCTTCTGTTGTTTCAGCACATTTTTAGTGGATTGTTTTTGGTGGGGTTGAAGTCAGATGAAGAACGTGAGACAACTCCATGACATGGTTTTCTGGGTTGAAGTCAAAGTAACCATAGTGTAGGCTTATGTTTTGGTTAGTAAAATGAGACAGCCTTTTAACTTCTGTGACATTTTAGATGGAACTTTCTGAGGCTGGCGGTGGAGACTGGCAAGATATTAAGCAGGTCAGGATGGAGGACGTAAAACATAGAGGATGCTTAATCTTTTGAGTGTATTCCAACAAGTAATCCCTGAGTAGATTTCCAAATTAAAGCTTTGGATACGTTATGATGACACACATGCACCGCACACCCCAGACACAAGTGGGCAGACATGTAATCATACATATTCAAATAATATTTTCAGTCTAGATGGTTAACAAGTGGGCAGCACCGTGGAATAGTGGTTAGTGCTGTCACTCCGCAATAAGATGGTCGTGGGTTTGGTTTCCCTGTGCCTGTGTGGGTTTCCTCCGGGTGCTCTGGTTTCCTCCCACCGTCCAAAGACGTCATGTTAATCAGGGTTAATTAGTGACTCTAAACTGTCTGTAGGTCTGAGTGTGGGTGGTTGTTGGTCTCTGTCTGTCTCTGTGTGTTGGCCCTGTGATTGACTGGTGACCTGTCCAGGGTGACCACACCCTCACCCAGTGAGCTGGGATTGGATAAATGGTTTAAGATTGAATGAATGAATGAATGATACATTATTTGCTCAAAGGTCCTAGGCTATTTCTCATCATGGCTACTGTAGAGTTCAGGCAAATGCTTATCCCTCAGATCTTAAAGCCAATGTGCATCAAGGATTATAACTGATTGTATAGACAGCTTAAACTTTTGCCCTCAACTGGACTCACAGGCTCGGAAACCCATTGCCTGAGCCGAGCCCAGGAAAACACTGTTGAGATTGAAAGATGTTCCTCTGCTGTTCGGCAAACTGCAGGATTGTCAAAAGTGCTACTCATAAAAAATACAAAAGTGTTAGCGAAGAGTTTTCATAGGGCTCTTACACAGCGCAGACAGTGCTGCGGGGTACAGTACAGTATCCAGGAAGCCATTGATTCCAATTAATTTCTTTGAAAATAATTTTGTTCGAAATGTGTATTTCAGTCAATCAAATTATAGTCATGGGGTAATGCTGAATAATGATGTAATGATATGTTGATGATGTAAAGGAATCTGCAAACTGACTTTCACACTGAAGAGAAATTAATTTGAGAACTGATTTTGGCTAATAGGTAATTAAAAGAAAAGTCACCCAAACTCTTTATTAGGAACACCTGTAGTGATGCTTGTTCAACCTGTCATGCAGCAGCACAACAATGTCTAAAATCTTGCAGATGTGAAATTCAGGAGCTTCGGTTATGTTCAAATCAAACCTCAGTGTGATCTGTGATGGGATTGTTGGTGCCAGTCAAGCTGGTTTGAATGTTTCTGGAACTGCTGCGTTTCTGAGATTTTCACACACGTTTTACTCAGATTGGTGAAGAAACTTTCAGTGAGCAGCCGTTCTGTGGGCAGAAAGAACCTGTTGAGCAGAGGTTAGAGGAGAGAGGCCAGACCGGTTGGTTGGAGCTGACTTTGGTAATTCAGAGAAACACTGTTTGCTGCTGTGGAGAGCAGAAACTCATCTCTGAATCAACAGCATGCTGAACGCTGAGGTGGGCAGACTGCTGTCGGCCAAGAACTAAAATCAGAGGCTGCAGTGGACAGAGACTGAAAAAAATTGATCCTCGACAAATAAATCTGGATTTCTGCTGAACAGATGGTTAAATCAGAATCCATGTATTTAACCTGTCTCATGGCCAGGCTGCTGCTGATGATGGTGCTGGGTGTTGGGGTAGTTTTCTGGGCACACTTTGTGCCTCTCGTTGCTTCCAATTTCTGGACACAAATATAGAAACAAACCATCTTCTAATGGCTGCCTCCACCCCCTAGATTCATTATTGATGTGTTTGAATTGACAAAAGACAAGGTTCATTTTAATACTTAGGAATGCAATAGTGTTACACAACTTACAATACAATGTTGTGTGTTATGTGTTACTAATGCGTACAGTGTAACACAGGACGCATAGGAATGCCAGACAGCAGTATCTGTACTCAGCTGTGAATGATTTTAGTGTGGAGACAAACCAGGTCCCGCAGCGTGTACATGGGTCACAGCATCTCTCCTTCAGGAGTGCTTACTCAGTCTCCAGGGCTGTCACTATGGAAACCAGTGGGCCATTAATCTAACAGGTGCTTCGTTTTTACAGCCACACGTCATGACAAGAGAATTCACATTCATAAGTATAAGCGACTGCAACAGCTAACAGCGTGGTAACACGATAAACAACTGCACCGCACGCTCAGCTGCCATGGGTAACTCAACTTTCCATTAGAAATTCTTGGGACAATTGATGGAAACACACACATAAAAGGGAGGGTAATGTTTAAAAAAGGAATCATGGTGCTAATGCAGCCGGAAGTTAGTAGTTATGGAAGCAGGTTTTCGAATGCATTCGCACATTTTGAATTTTTCATTTAGATTGGTTGCTGTTACCATCAGAGTATGGTATGGAGATGAGGGGCTGCAACTCACGTTTTTTGATCATTTGTTAATCAGAAGCGTAATTGTATCACAAAAGCATTTAAATACCAATTACCTTCACAGAGCTGGTTTGTCATACGGTAACCTATATATGATAAAGAAAAGCATCGGCAAGGATTATCAACAACAGAATTTTTGGTATTTTTGCTGACGAAAAAAAAGATTATAATTAAAAGATTATTGATTTTTTTTTTGTAAATTTACTGACATATATAAATAATAATGTGTTTATTAATATTGTTTGATCACCTCAACTGGCTCATTATTTCAGTATTAAAACATGCATTAAGGCAAAAATGTATGCCGAGACCTGAATGGTGGACTAATATGAAGGAAACTCACACGCTTTGTTGAAAGATCATATTATAAATATTGACCATTTTTTCTTGAATATAACATAAAGAATAGTTCATTAGTTTATTATAGTATACTTGTCGCACAAGTTTCTTGTGTTTCTCTAAATTATTATCATTATATACTAATATTATTATTATTATTAGTTTGTAAGTGTGCCTGCTTGCTGCTCAGGAAGACATTTTTTTAAAAGCTTCCTCAAAGGTAGCACATCAATCTAAAAGCCAAAGATGAACAGTATTCACAAAACAACCGGAAAGACTGGGATAAAAAACAACAACAGCAACGACAATTGTGCAGTAGTTAAAGACAATACTTCCGGTATCTTCAGGCTTGTTTGTTTTGTCATATGGATTAAAACGGGAGTGCAGGTTGACAACAGACTGGGTAGGTCTGCGGAGGGAAGGAACAGGCTGACAGGAAGATGTCGTTGGCCTCACGCAGGCTCTTCTGCCCTTCCTGCTGGATATTAGAGAGCATTTCTGCCTCGCAGGCCCGTTGGTGAGATCTACAGCTGTTCTCACAGCAGCGCTCTCTTGCCCAGCTGTTTCCCAGCCATTACGAAATTATTCTGCAGTCAGATTGACATGGTAGTCCAGCTTGTTCTCAGCTGCTGGACTTAAATATTTGCTGTAATGCCACTATGCTGACAATGAAGATCAGAGATGGAGGCATGGAGCTGAACATTTTTTTGAACTGCAATTTGATATCCATCTGGCTCAGTGTAATCCCTTTTGCTCCAGTGCATTTTAGTGCTCCTGCCTGGCATGAATTTCAAGTGCCCTCTTCAGTTGAAATAATGGTGATGATAGCAGTGTGGGTACTTACTGACTCATCTGCTTCTCTCCGTTGTGGAGTCAAAGGCCACAGGGCCACATGTAGATACTGGAGATGTTTTTAACTCTGGTAAAGCAGACCGCACGCTATATCTGTCCCAGCTGCTTCTGATTCCTTTCTGTGAAGCATTTGTTTATTATTCCTGTGCTGTAATCATATATCTTTTGCCTTTAACCTGTTTGTGCATTACAGGAAGTGTCCAGATGGATTTGACTGTTTAAAAGTAGGAAGAAATCCAAACTATGGCTACACCAGTTTTGATACTTTTGGCTGGGCTTTTCTGGCACTTTTCCGACTCATGACACAAGACTACTGGGAAAAACTTTTCCATCAGGTGCAAGTACTCGCTATACTTTTTTTTCCAATCTGCCAATAATCTATGATGCTTTGTTGCTTCCCAAGAATTTTTTTTCCTCCTCATAAATTGGTCTTCAAATACAGAATAATGTATATTTACTCAAAAAATGTGAGAAAGAATGTGTTTCAAGGAAATTTCTGTTTGTTTATAACCAATTTCTTAAATTCTTAGATCAGCCAAAATTTAATTAATCTGGTTAAGTGTGGAGATACAGATGATACTGAGCTTCAATGTAAGATCACAAGATCTCCAAAAGGTTATTAATTAATTAACCATTTCATATAGACAAAAGGCTGACATAAATGGAAAGTGAATATTGATCATTTGCTGGCTCGCTAAATTCGCATGTTGCTTCATATCTGCTGGAGGTGGCAATGTTTCCACCATCACATCAACAGGTGAGACTATGCCACTGGTGGGTTTACTCCTTCTTCCTTTTATCTTAAGTGTCCATGAAATAACTATCTAATGTACCTTCAAATGGTTGACAACACTCTCCCAACATAACACATGGGTTTGTAACTATCAATGTTATATATAAATTATTTTTTTTTTTAACTCTCCAAACTAAAATTACTCAGAGCAATGACTTTGGATAATATGTAGTTCAGATTTATAATTATAATAATTATTATTTTTTTTTTTTTTCAATTGAATAATGCATTTAGGTCAACAAGATAAAACGTGGGATTTATTAGCCTTTGATTATTTGGCTGTTTGTTGTCCCATGTGCCCAAACCTCAGCAATGAAACTTCTGAATAAAATTTTTCCATCATAATGATATTTATACTACGTATATCCAACTAACAAGTTTTCATTTCTTCGATGACATTTGTGAAATTGAATTTTACTGACCCCATCTCGTCTTCCTCAGACTCTGCGCTCAGCAGGGAAGACCTACATGGTTTTCTTTGTGCTGGTAATCTTCCTGGGCTCCTTCTACCTTGTTAACTTGATCCTGGCTGTTGTGGCCATGGCCTATGAGGAGCAGAATCAGGCGACCATCGCTGAGGCATGGCAGAAAGAGAAAGAGTTTCAGCTGGCGATGGAGCACCTTCGACGCGAGCAGAGAGTAGGTGCACCACAGCGAGTCAGGAAGGATTTCAAAGCAATCTTAATTAAGGGGAAAAAGCAAAAAATATTGTCCTGTAATATCACTTGCTTTTTGTGTGTAGTTGGCAGCAAAGAGACAGGCCCAGGAGACAGACTCAGTGTTATCCCCAGAGCTGTCCCCTCTCTGTCAGAAGACAGGAAGTATACGACGCAGCAGTTGCAGAAGAAGAAGATCTCACAGGACGTTGTCAGAGGAAACAGAGGAGGAGGCAGCTGAGGAGAAGTTTGACCCAGTGGATGAGCCAATGGTACATCATTCCACGATCACACTCTGAGTCTTTGATCCTCTGAACCATTGAAGCTAATGTATCCTGTTCGTCTCTGCAGCATCCACTGTCTCCGCTGCCCGTCCACCCACTGCTGGCCACGCTCTCATCTCACCCCCTCAGCACCAGGAGGGGAAGCCAGAACAGCATCTTCAGCTCTTTCCGGGCTCGCAACAACTCGGAGACCGACTTTGGGGATGATGAGTACAGTGTTCATGGGGATGCCTTCAGGAGTCGGGCCAGTTCAACAGCAACACCCTGGAAGAAGAGGACAGGCAGCGTGAGGAGTCACTGCTCACAAGTCTTCACCCCGAGCCTCACCGTCAATGGTCGCCTCAACATTTCGATGGACCAGAATGGTGTGACTACTGTGGGTTTGCACACTCCCACCTCCATGCAAGCTTACAGCATGGAGAGGGTTAGAGAAGACATGGTGAGTGGTAGAAGCTTGTCTGCAATTATAATATCCTTTAAAATGGCAATGTGTGTGGTATCTTAAAATTCTCAAACTTGAATAATGATCCGAATGAACAACTCGCTAAATAAAAGAGAGAACAAAGCCTTATATTTCATTTTTATCCACCAGAAGCTCACCAGCATGGAGGACCAAGCACCCAGACTTCTCCTCCAGCCTTCACCAACAGTGGCTGAGCCTCCTCCTGTGCACAGAAAGAGAGGCCTGAGCTCTGTCAGCTTCCTCAGTGATGCCATGGAGGGTGAGTCCTTTTCGTTAAACAAATGATTTTCTATCTTCAACGGTACTTTCAATGTGAAGTTTGTCCTCAGGCAAGTTATGGGCCGTGGCCTCAAGCTGTGAAAGAACCACTGAGCAATGGCACAGTTAACTCCATAGTAATGTCTCAAGATGCACCTTCATCCCCCTTTAGCTCACTAAAGAGATCCCATGCACATTAAAAACATGAAAACAACTGGTTGCCTGGTTTGCTAATTTACAGCTTAGTCACATGTTTTAAGGAGGAGGAGAAGGGATTGTACAGAAAGTATTAAGATATGTTGCCAGTTGCTTTTATGAATAAACATAACCAAATCCTCCATCCATCCATCCATCTTCATCCACTTAATCCAGGGTCAGGTCGTGGAAGTAACTAAATAAAACAGCTAATTTGATTGTCTCATTTAAGTCAAAAAGTGAGCAAGAAAGCAAAATATATTCCCATATCTTCAACTATTCTTTGCACTTGTTACTCTCACTATGTTGAAACTCAGAGTTCATTTACAAAAGAAAACTTGAATAATACATTAAGTCATACATGCTGCTGATGTTTAAAGAGAAATGGAATAAAACATGACAACTTGTCACACGATAATAACTAAAAAGTCTGAGGATAAATCTGTCTCCTTGGTGCCTCTGCAGAACTGGAGGAGTCGAGGCAAAAGTGCCACCCCTGCTGGTATACATTCGCCAAGAAGTACCTGATATGGGACTGTTGCCCCTGGTGGTTGAAGCTGAAGGAGTGGGTGAAGTTCATGGTGATGGATCCTTTCCTGGACCTGGGTATCACCATATGCATTGTGCTGAACACCCTCTTCATGGCCCTGGAGCACTACCCCATGACTGATGAGTTCAACACCATGCTCTCTGTGGGCAATCTGGTAAGGAGGGGTTTGTTGATAGAAGCAGGCACATATCCAGCATGTAACGCACTTTGTCTTAAGTGTTGTGAGGTGGTAGATAAACCCAGGAGAGGAATGTAAAGAGGAAAGACAAAGGACAGTCCTTCAGATTGTGGATTTCTACATCAGGCAGATTGTTTTTATAGCAAGTGATGGAGAGCTGGACTTGGTCCAAGGTTCTACTTCAAACTTTTTTGAGTACTTGGTAAGAGGAAGGACCTTTTAAGGTAAGTCCTGCCTTTGCCTATGTCAGCTGGCATGGCCTCCAGCCCTCCTGAGACGCTGACGGATAAGCGGTATAGATAATAGGTGGATAGATAGATGGGTGGATGGTAGGAGGGAGGATTTTAGAGGGAGATTTGCTGAGTCCCTCATTTATATTTTACCACCTCTCTGGAGAGATAGCAAGTGTTAACTTTTTTCTTCTCAGCCATTTTTTTTTGTTTGTTAATTTTCAGTCCATCCATCTTTATTCCAAATCTATGTCCCTCTCTTAAGCAACATTTAATTCATTTTTTTGTCTTAATTTAGCAACATTGTTGTATACCATCAGCCCAAGTAGTTACTCTAGTTTTTTTGGTCATGTTAAGATCAAGAAAGAGTTTGGACATAAATGTGGCCCAAAATCAGGCAAAGGCATACATGTTTTTTGTTATGGATTGCTGTCTTCAGAATATATCATTAACACAGTGTTGTTCATATGTTAAGTGTTGACAGAATGTCACAGTTTCTCCCTCTTACTTGTTGTCTTACTGTCCCTCTTACTGTCACTGTTGTTTCTAGGTGTTTACAGGGATCTTTACAGCTGAGATGGTGCTGAAGCTTATTGCCATGGATCCGTACTACTACTTCCAACAGGGCTGGAACATCTTTGACGGCGTCATTGTTTGCCTGAGTCTCATGGAGTTGGGTCTTTCTAATGTAGAGGGGCTATCTGTCCTGCGATCTTTCAGATTGGTAAGATAAATCTTTAAACGTTGTCACTCTTTCAGTTTTTATCCAATATAATGGACATACTGCATATTCATACAATTGTGGTTAATTATAGAAACACATATTAATCCCACTGTAAGGACAAAGAGCTGGTCCATAATGTAATCAGATCTAGCTCTTGGAAAGTTATCAAGCGCCTTTCTAACATCATGTGTGGGATGATAGATAGTGGTTCAAATACTGTTAACAATACAGAAGTCAACATTGACATCAAGGATTTTTTTCTAGTATGTTTTCCTTTTTCTCTTCTCTTCATCAGTTACGAGTCTTCAAACTGGCCAAGTCCTGGCCAACTCTAAACACTCTCATCAAGATCATTGGCAACTCAGTGGGAGCCCTGGGGAACCTGACACTGGTGTTGGCCATCATCGTCTTTATCTTTGCTGTGGTGGGCATGCAGCTATTTGGCAAGAGCTATCAGGATTGTGTGTGTAAGATCTCCATGGACTGTCAGCTGCCTCGCTGGCACATGAAGGACTTCTTCCATTCATTCCTAATCGTCTTCCGGGTGCTGTGTGGCGAGTGGATCGAAACCATGTGGGATTGTATGGAAGTGGCCGGGCAGCCCCTCTGTATTTTGGTGTTCATGTTGGTGATGGTTATTGGGAACTTGGTGGTGAGTACTATACTGGACATTCTTGCATCTTTAAAAGTAGCATTTTGTAAAGCTTAGGTCTGGTGATATAGTTTTCTCCTTGTGGCATATCCCATGAGACGTTCTTACTCATGAGTGGCTTATTCCTCTCCCATAGACCACATCAGTGAGCAATTATGCTAACCACTGGAACTGAAGTTTATTAAAAAGGCCTACTTGTATTTATAACCTTGATGATGTGTCTACATGGTGTTTTTATATAACACAAGACATGTCATGAGTGAAATGAGTAGACTATACCATGACTATGAGTATTTCTTCTTTGGAAATACAATAAACAAAAGTTGGAGCCGATTCATTAAGCTTGTGGGGACGGAGAGTGAGCAAAATGAACCTGCAATCTTGTACTTGTCACTAACACTGTGTCACGTACGGCCTGTTGTGAGGTAATAAGGTGCATCAGCAAATACAACATGCTAAATAGGCTAACCGTAAGGATATGTGTGCTAATGATGAATTTTGGTGCACAACAGACTTCCCATCTGAGTCTGGGTCTGACTGTGGCTCAGGCTTGTGTCTCTAAGGTGTTTCCTCTTCACCACACAATTTTAAGTTGCTTTCTCATCAGTGTTAGTGCCAATGGTGGATGTGGCACAAAGCCTGAGCCAGAATTTGTAAATGAGGAAATAAGCCTTGAGATATGTTCTTGTAGTCCCAGTTACCCCAATCCCAGTATTTTGTTGATAGGAACAATTTTTATTTTTATTTATTATTTTTGTTTGTTTGTTTGTTTTGGGGGGGGCATTGCCAGCATTGCCAGCCTTATCCATTAACAGTATATAAGAACAGGAATTCTGCCTAGAGAAATTCAATTTCTTGTCAAAGCATCCCTCTGTAATCCAAATAATGATGTCACAAGGAATGAGCGATTATCTTGAACCAATGAGATGGTTGAAGGTCCAAAGAGAGGCTCAGCTGAGTGGTGAATCATAAACGATGGATACTCCCATATCTGTGCAGTTGCAGTGGTCTGTGCATTTTTCCTCAGTGCTCTTAAATATGCACAAATAACAGAGGAAGTGGTTATGTCACAGCATCATGCTAACCGTCTTGCAGATTAGCATTAGTGGACTTCAAAACAGATCAAGTCTGCACGACATATAAACCATCTGTTGTCCCTCCTAAGTCATATATGTATTATCTGCACATTGTGCCGTGCCATGCAAACTGTAGCTACAGATACTCTGCGGCAGGAGCATCTTTACTGCAGCCACATCTGCAGTGGTGCTGGATATTTTATCAGTTGCTAATGAGTTAAGCCGTATAGGTGAAATTGTGAATATAGTAGCGAACTATGGATTAGCTAAGGACCCTGGGTGTTCTCGTTCTTGTTCCAGTTTTATTCCAGGTATTGATTTTCACAGATGAAACCTGAATATATTGCATGTAGCTATTTCCAGAGAAATTGAAAAAACAAAAACAAAACAAATCTGTCCGACAAGTCTGTTTGCACACAGCTGCAATCACCATAGCTAGGAAACCTATTGTTGGTCTAAACATATGGTGATTTGTTGTCCAGCTGTGCCCTGTAAGATAATGAGAGCAGATAAATAAAATCCCAGGAAATACAGCTTTTATTTGTAGTAATCATTTTACAAGCATTTAAGAATAGTTTTTCAAAATGTTTAACCATTTTAGCCTAAATTAACAATATATAATATAAAATATATTAATTATTTACTTATTTAATTATTCCTTTTAATTATTATTTAATTATTTACTTAACTTTAAATAAAGTATCTATCTATCTATCTATCTATCTATCTATCTATTTTATTTATATGACATATATTTTACTAAACAGGAGAAACAGAATACTATCATACACTGAAATACTTGCCATCACAAACAATCAATTATATCAACCATCAAATAAAAGTTTAAAATCTCTGACAGGCTCTTTTTTGTTGTTGGATATTGTTCAAACACCCATTCCCAGCATGCCTTCTGCTCCCTCTGCAATTAAATGCTAGTTTGTTCTACGTTAAATCCTAAGCGCTGTATCGGTCAGAAATGTTTTTAAAACCTTTTGGTTAACTCAATATTTTTCATGGTCTTTTCTTAAATGATGACACTAGCTTTCATTATCAGCTGACAGTGCTATTTCAAATGCAGTAAAATGCAACACAGCAGCTTCTCGCAGCTTAGTTGAGGTATATATTGTGGCCGAATATACAACAGCAAAAATGTAAAAAAAAATGATTCCTCACACATAATTTTGCCAAGTAGAAAAGTAGAATCAGTAGAAAACACGATGAAGTATTAGCTGTTTTTTGAAAACAAAGTTTTAAACCAACTGACATTTAGGTTACTGCATATAAATCAGGGAGTGAAAGTCATTATCTGAACTCATATACTGGATTGAAGCTTGAAGAATGTTTACCTTGGAATAAAATTGTATAACCTGCATTATGTGCCATGCCAGAGCACAGCAAGAGAAAAAACAATAACTAAATGGATCAGGCTTAGTGGATGGTCATTTTACTTCCACTGCACCATGTCCTGGTGGTTTTACACCATTTCATACCTACAGACTCTGTAGATACACATTCCAAGCTTCAAATACTCTGGTAGAAGCTGGGCGATAAAATGACCTCAAGGGCACGAAGCTTGGCTTGTTTTCCATCGACTGGGTGGAGACACTTTGGCTAACTCTATTGCCTTGTTAAAGCAAAGACCAGATCACGACAGTTCTCCTTATGGAGTTTAATGGACAGAAACCTCCTCTGCACATGAATCGTGGGAAAGCTGTTTATCTAAGGGATAATCCAGGATGCCTAGGGGCGAGAAGGTCAGAGGGCATTCATCACTAATCATCTGCTCATGCTCCCCACCTCTGACTGGCTCAGTGGCTAAAGATGATCCTTACCAACTGTGCACATCACACATGTACGCAGGCAGTGCACACACACACACACACACACACACACACACACAGTGCAGCGATGTGCATGAGGCTGCTGCTCTCTAACCAAGTAGACAGATTACTTGGTGGGACATGTGGAACCTTGAATTTGATGGAGCATCTAAAGTCATTTGTGTCTGAACATATCTGGGTTGAATATCCTCTCAAATTTACAATGCAGGATTTGCCAGTGTTGACAAAATATTTGTCGTGTCATTTAGCTTACAGACTAACCCAATCACCGATTTGTAAATAAGCAACAATGATCTGCTAATTTCTCCCAACAATTTTTTTTCTTTGACCAGGTGCTGAACCTCTTTCTGGCCCTGCTGTTGAGCTCCTTCAGCTCGGACAATCTCTCTGCTCCAGACGAAGATGGTGATTTGAATAACATCCAGATTGCCATTGCCCGCATCCACGCAGGTAGTTCCTGGATTGTCATGAAAGTCATCAATTTATGCAACCACAGAGCGAGGCATCGAAAGGAGAAAGCCAAAGAATCCAGTCAGGCCATCAAGCTGATTAGCAATCACGTGGAAAGCAATGGGGGAGTTTTTGGATGCTATGGAGAAAAATATGTTATCCCAGACGAGGACAGCTACATGACCAACCCAAACCTGACTGTTGTTGTTCCCATCGCACCTGGAGAGTCAGATGTGGAGTTTCTTGATGAGGAAGAAATTTCAGAGTCATCAGAGGATGAAGACAATAAGCCAGTAAGTTTGTTATACCCCAGCACCACCACCACCTTTAGAATTGTGTTTCATGCAGCTTCCCCCTCAGTGGTTATGGTTAAATCCAGGTTGAAACAAATGTAGAAGGGAGGACAGACTCTGTCACAAGAGTGATGTTACTTATCTTATATTACTATAGTTAATCTGTAGAATAATGACGCTTGAGAGGACACAAATTTCAAGTCATCCAATTCTGATTGTCTGCTGTTTGTGCCGTTCAGAAGTAAAGACCAGGGATGGCTTGAGATTAAGGGTGTGGTAGAGGTGTAGTGCAAGTGGGTGGGAGTGGTTTGGGAAGTGAATGTGGATGTGGAGGCTTTTCCGGACATTTAAGCTGTTAATCTGCAAAAGCAGACAAGGTGAACTCTGATGGACACTAGTACACTGGTAGGACAAATATAACTTGCGGATCCACATGTGTTATTTCAGCTTAAGTTATTAATAGTTAATGTAACATAGTGCTGTGAACAGCTGGCAAAATTTTCTCAGAAAGCTGAGTTGTGTGACCAAAGGATAACCATAAAGGAAAAAAAAAAAGCATTTTCAACTATAAAAACTGGCCAAGGCGTAAAAAGCATGTTTTTCTTTACAGCCAGTGCTTGAAAATTATGACACAGGAGTAATTTATATTAAAGTCTCATGATCTTTAGTGGGCATGGAATGATTCTGCTTAACCAGTTGTGGTTTTTGTTAAATTATCATCATGTTATTGTGCTGATAAATGTAATTAGCCACAATCGATGGCTAGTCTTGATCTGCTAGTATGACAAACATGTTATCAAAGCTTTTCAGAATTTCGCAGCTGTCCTTCAAACAAAACTCAAGTTTTTCATAATAAAGGTGATGCGGCTGAGTTGCATTTAACTGCTTCAGTTCCAGTTCCATATGAATTGAGCTATTGTTCATATTAATGATAGTGTGTGCTTTTTCAACCATTTACAAGGCTTTGAGTTAAGTTAAAAAGCCCTGGACCTCCCCATACTGCTCTTTGTTCTTATTCTAGTTGGTTAGACCAGAGCTACACTGAAATCCATATGTGAAAGGTGTAATGTATTGTGCCCAGACAGAAAATGTCAGTACTTCCCTAAACACTGATAAGAGAGTGTGCAATCAGGCAATGTGAATGAGAATGCCTGTGTGGGCAGAGCCTGAATGTTTAAGAGCTCAAAGTCTGGGGATCACTATGCTGAGCGTTACATGTGTGACTGAGGTAACTGTTACATTAGTGCTACTTCCGCAGTATCAGTAGACATTTGTTTTACAGACATACGCTGCATGTGCAAGCTATAATTTAAGATGCAGTTTAATCCATACAGAAGGAAGCAAGTAAAAACTACAGGTTGTTGCTGTATATGCTGGATTGTATCTTGGATAGCGTAAAATTGTGGTTAGGTTTGGTTTGGTATATATTCAGAAGTCAATTGTGGTAATTAGTGAGCTAGCTGAACTTTGGTGTTGTTGAGGTTGTTGACTGTAAGGCTCTTTCCAATCATAACTAAATTACCTGAATTTGGATAGCTGTGATTGGCACAGATCTTTAAATGTGAGAGAGGTGATGCGATTGGCTGAAATAATCGGTATTGTAGTCACTCCAACCCTGGAGGGTGACGTGAGACCTGATTTAGACACAAACTGTGGATAATCTGTGCCGGTTCATTTTGTTAGAGTAATTCAGGCCCTACTGATCTCAAAGTAGATGTGTGAATGCTGATCCCCTTATACCCTAAATAGATAAATGTTTATCAGTGTTGACCACTTGCGTAATGTCAGAGTAATTAAGTTGAGAGATACTGTTATTGTTGGCTCATCATCTTTCATGTCCACCTTACAGTCCCACTCTAACATGTCTCTCATTGAGCAAATGTACATCATGGTCACCCTCACACTCATTCTCCTGACCTGTTTGTCCTGTATTCCTCCATCACTGAATGTCCTGCAGGTCGGGGTCTGTTGAGGTGGAGGGTATGTAGCTCCTGTCCTCTCTGGCAGGCAGACAGCACCCGGCCAGATGTGGAGCCAGGCGCTGCAGAACAGATTAAACTGACACAGCTGAGCAGAGTCAGGCAGGGCCAGGCTGAGCTGAGCAGGCTGCAGTCTGGCGCTCTCCCTTTCTCTCTTTTCCCGCCATGCTTCACTCCACACCACACCACACCAGAATTAGACGTCAGGGAAAATGGAAATAAAAAAAAATAAAAAATAAATAAAAAACCCAAAACAAAACAAAAAAGCCTCTCCTCCAGTGCTCCATCAGCTTAACTGTACATCAGCTGCTCAGCAGTAAGGCGGGATACATTTTACATGTGTAGAGCTTTAAAAACAAGAAAGATGGCTCCCTACTCAGACATTGCGGCTTACTATCGAGCGCAAAGAGCAACTAGCCTATGATGTACTTTTATTAGCTTCACATACACGTTGCAATTATCCCTGATCCCGATATTATGTGTAATCTTGACTCATCAAAAGCAGCAAGTCAGTGTCTATTCTCTCTGCTCTGTCTTTAAACACTAAGATGGTTCCGTTGGTAATCTCCCCCCTCCAGGTCCTGTGGATGCTCTTTAATGCTGGATTAGACTACACACCATTTTATAGGATTGAAACTGTACCTCTGTCCCATAAATCATGTTAAATATGTTGCTGTTACAACACATGAAAATCTCGTCAAAATTGTATTAAGGCTCAGATGAGATTGAAAGGCAAGGCGGTGTGTCTAGGTGAGCTGGCTTTGATGGGATGAATCCTCATTGAATGCAAACATTACTGCACTGCTCTTTCTGGGTTGAAACATGGACCTCTGGCCACCCCACCAATCAGTGACACAGCAGGAAGTCTATGCAGTGGCCCTGAGAGCTCACCACTCTGCGACATGTGCAAAATGCAGACAAAGCACAAGTAAGATTGAGAAAACGTCTTCAAGAACTTTACAATGTCGCAACTGAATACACAAGTTCTGCAAATTGTTACAACAACAACCAAATTCACAGGTGCCTCCAGGGGACACAAAACAGTGTTGAACCAGACTGGGACCCACTTGTTGTTCAAGGATTTTCATTTTCACTGAACAACAACAATTCATTCCAAGCACAGATACATATGCATAATACTTGTATTATAATAAATGTACTCTCATAGTGAATGCATAAATAATCTATAGTTTTAGCATAATACATCACCGCAGTGACTGAGTTCATCACTTGAGTTGTGTAGCTGGAAATACTTCAGTTGTGTCTATTTGCAGTATTTCCTATTAAGTTTTGTCTCTTTGCATGTTTTCTTAAACTGTAGTGTGTTGAGCTCTCAGGCCAGAAAATGTCTCCATTCTAGGCTCTGTATGTGGTGCATGCATTGGTTCTGTGTGCGGGAGACCAGTCCAGTTGATAATGGATCTAGAGTGAATGAGGTGAAGCTTTTATTTCCTCAGGAGGAGGTCAGCTTGTCAGAGGGCAGCACAGTCGACCTAAGGAGGCCTGGAGATGAGACAGACAAATTATCAGAGCTGGCTGAAGAGAGTATGGAGCCAGATGACTGCTTTCCAGACTGTGAGTATCTACCCACTTTTGGTTTGGTTGAATCAAATTGAGTGGCTACAGTTGGTCCTTCACGTGTGTTGGTTTGTTTTCACATTGCCTCTCAGTGTGCATGAGGTACTGTCAGTGCTGTGATATTGACACCAGCCGTGGTCTGGGCGAGGCCTGGTGGAGACTGAGGAAGACATGCTACCAGATCGTGGAACATAGCTGGTTTGAGACCTTCATCATTTTCATGATCCTGCTCAGCAGTGGAGCTCTGGTAAGGCGCCACAATGAATCGTACATGAAAATGTACTTCATTTTTGAATACATTGAAAGCACTGAACCCCTCAAGACTTCAGTGGTGGTTGACGAGACATTTCACCAGTAGTAGCTTGATAAATTATACAGCTGTTGGATATTCAGTGATAAAGTGAGGCTGATTTGGCTGACGTAAGATTCCAAACATTAACTCAAGGGCAGGTGACCTGATTTTTATTTTTTTTTTCTACAACCAACAGATGGATATTTTTGAAAACTTTACTCTAATATTATATTTACCTGATAATATCTGCAATTGTTGCCAGCAGTATGCCTTCTTATGGTTGAGGCACCTGAAAAACTTCCACAGTGTTCTTCCATCTAAAATAATTGCCCTTTCAATTCATCTTCTTCTAATTCCTTAAAAACTAAATACAAAACATTCCAGGCATGTTGTCATATGTTCAAAAAACAGTAATGTTGTGGCAGTGAGATGAAATAATATTTTCCTTTATGGCTGCTCCCACTCTGCTGCAGGCGTTCGAGGACATCTACATAGAAAAGAGAAAAGTTGTTAAGGTGGTGTTGGAGTATGCAGACAAAGTCTTCTCCTACATCTTTGTGCTTGAGATGTTCCTCAAGTGGATTGCATATGGCTTCAAAACGTATTTCACCAACTACTGGTGTTGGCTGGACTTTCTAATTGTGGACGTAAGTGAACATTTTCTTCTACTTTTCCATATTTTGCTACTGGAAAGGAAAGAAATTCGCATGTCGAAAATTCAGGTTGAACTTTAAAGCCCCTTATTATAGCTGAATGTAGCTTCTCGTGTTTATGGGATTTGCAGGTTGGTAAGTGTCAGTTCATTCCAACTGTATTGCAAAAGCTGGCCGCTTTCTTAATTGATTACGCCAGAGACCCACCATCTGTTCTTCCTGTTTGAAACATGCAGATTGTTAAAACACACGCAAAACAGTTGTTTACGATTTTTAAATTACTTAAATGCCAAAATTTGTTCAGACAAATTAAAAGAGGATGCCAATGATCTGAGGGGCATAGTCATCCAAAGTGCCGGAGGCGTGCAGCCCAAGGCCTGACATTTCCTCTGATTTCACCTGCTGTTGAACAGATTGCCACAGACCGCTCTATTGTTAGGGTAAGTTGTAGTTAGAAGGTCCCAGGTGAGTATGGGCTGGAACAGGATGGGAAACTTGTATCTACATCACAAATGCGTCTGTGTCTTCTCACTCGTAAGTGCTTTCTGTTGTGATATCAAAAGCCACCGTCTTGGTTCCAAACAAATACATTTTCTCTGAATTAAGATAGATTTTTACTAAATGTTTTGTTCTATGAATAACTTACTTCAGGACCTTGGCTTTTATATCAAAGACCAATGCAGCGCCATGCTCTCTGAGGTTTATCTACAGAAGATCTGGAATAGTTGATACAGCTTCTAAAACTTCTAAAAAACATTTGTCTTATTTGCAGTTTAGAAATGCAGTTGTTGAATTCATGTCTTAACTGTTGTGCCTAATTCAAGCAGTGTTATATGTTATGTCTGGTTTTAAAGAAATTGCCAATCTTGTTGAACATTTCAACTATCTACAGCACCCTCTCTCTATACGAAGTACAACCTTTTTGCTTTTGTTTGTTTGTTTTTATATTTTTATTTCTGTACTCTTGTGGAGTCAAAGACTTCTTTAGTCCTGAGATTTACTTTTGAGTATCTTCTTTAGATATATTGGACAAACACATCTGTAAATAGACTTTTATAAAGAAGACCATTGGGACCTTATTAGCCCAAATTGTTTTTAATGTACTTTTGTACCAGTTGGATGCAAATTGGGAAACAAATTTGGCAAAGACAGATTCAAATTCTTTATAAAACTCACTCTATTTGATATATATACATATATTATATGCATATATAGCTGAGTATGCATGTATAGACACATTTGTCCATATGTGCATACTAGTCTGTGTTTTGTCATCATCAATCATGACATTGATTTCTTGTTTCTTTCATTTATATCATGCCATTTCCATTCATAGCTGTCATCCAAGGGTCATTCAACAGCGGAATACCATTTTGTTTTGTCTGTTTTGGATGTAGAATAGAGTGGAAATCTAAATTTGCACAAAGATGATATGATAACCAAAAAAAAACCTCAAACCTCAAAAAAATAAATAATTGTGTTCCAAACTGTGGAATGTCCCAAAATACGCAAAAACTATAAAGTAGGGCTTAAAAAAGTTTACCAGTCTTTTTTTTTACCTTTTATTGAGCTTTTTCTTAAAATGTTATGTAATTGCTCAGAAAATATATGAAGTTCTTGACTAATGTGTTAAAAAGAATGTCTCTTATAATGTTTTATAAAGTACTTAATGTTTAATGTTAATGTTTAATGTTAACCCTAACCCTAACTCAGACTTTAGAATCCTTTAAATGATTCTCAGCCCAAATGCCTTTCTGTACTCCTTGCAGGTGTCCTTGATCAGCCTGGTTGCAAATTCACTGGGATATTCTGACTTTGCTGCCATTAAGTCCCTGAGGACTCTCCGGGCTTTGAGACCTCTCAGAGCTCTGTCCAGATTTGAGGGCATGCGGGTACGAAATCTGATTTCTGTTTTCCTTTACTAACTCCATCATTTATATCAGGATTATTTCCTCCACCAGTTTGATGTGTTTGTTCGTTTGATATCTGAGACATAAATAATCCCCTACATTTGATAAAAATGGACTGGGCTGGCGCAAAACTCAAAATAGGCCTGAATCCTTACCAGATAACCAATTTTACTGACTTTTCTGTAGTGGAACATCTCAAAACCTACTGCATGCATTACTGTGAAAATTCCCCTTCTCTATTTCTAAACTAAGATGATGCTTTATAAGCATCATCAGGGAGCATGTTAACAAGCTGACTGAAGCATTTAGCTCAAATGTGACTAAACAAGGCCTCCCAGAGCAGCTAGCATGACTCTAGATGCTACATTCAGGTTTCTACTTGATTTACTCTAAATTATTTATTTAGAAAGTTTGAGAAAAGTTGAGTTACTTTCTAAGTTGAAGTCAACACAGAATGAATTGTTTATCTTATTGACTATGAAGTAAAACTGTGTAACTGAACTTTAATTCCATCAACAATAAGAGAATGAGCTAAAAGGAAACATTGCCTGACCATCACACTGAATTGCTCAGACTCTCAAAAGACATATAATAAATCATTGCTGTGTGACTGAACTACTTCCTTGGTTGCTGGCCATCAGGTGGTCGTGAATGCCCTTATAGGAGCAATCCCATCCATCATGAATGTGCTGCTGGTGTGTCTCATCTTCTGGCTCATCTTCAGCATCATGGGAGTCAACCTGTTCGCCGGCAAGTTTGGAAAGTGTGTCAACAGAACAGGTTTTATCCACAGTGTCAATGTAGTCAACAACAAGTCTGATTGCCTCGCAATGAACGACACTCAGTTCTACTGGACTAAAGTGAAGGTCAACTTTGACAATGTGGGACTTGGGTACCTTTCCCTTCTGCAAGTGGTGGGTTTCTTTTGTTCTGGAATTTACTTTGTAATACTGGATTTAAAAAGGAAAAGTCACTGGTTAACAATGGAATCTTTATATAATGTGTCATAGGCTACATTTAAAGGATGGATGGAGATAATGCATGCGGCCACTGATTCAAGAGGAGTAAGTCTGTCTTTGCACTAAAACCACAGTACAACACATCACCACCATGTTGCAGGAAGGCTTTACAAAACAGTTTGTTTTCAGGTGGAGGAACAGCCCATCAGAGAAATCAACCTCTACATGTACCTCTACTTTGTCGTCTTCATTATATTTGGTTCTTTCTTCACCCTCAATCTCTTCATCGGTGTCATTATTGACAATTTCAATCAGCAGAAAAGAAAGATGAGTATTACCAACACCGATGTTAGGCCCGCATTATTTCATAGTTGCAAGTAAGTCTTGAAATGTTTGTAAGCTGTACCGCAGAAAAGAAGCAGATCTGGATGGAAATATTGAGATAGATAAAATTCATTAAATTAAAATAATGTTTTGTGATGTGCTTGTGGTGTACTTAGGTGGACAGGATATCTTTATGACTGAAGAACAGAAGAAGTACTATAATGCCATGAAGAAGTTAGGATCTAAAAAGCCACAAAAGCCAATACCAAGGCCTGCGGTAAACTAACTAATAATAATAATTCCCAAATCGAAAACATTTTTCCAACTTGCGTTTAAAGTTTTATAACATATATTTGTATGCATTTGTACATATATATATATATGTGTGTGTGTGTGTATTTTTTTCAGATTTTATGTTGTATTAATATCCCCTAATCCTATAAATCAACCAGTGTGCTATTGTCGTCTTCAGTAAACCAGCAGTCCTCTATTCACTGACTGAATCCCTGTTTATTTCCCCATCCTAGAACATGCTCCAAGCCTTCTTCTTTGATCTTGTGTCCAAGCAAGCCTTTGACATCATGATCATGATGCTTATCATCATCAACATGGTGACCATGATGGTGGAAACAGATGAGCAGTCGGAGCGCATGGAGTCCATCCTAAATAAGATCAACATGGTCTTTATTGTAATCTTCACCACTGAATGCCTGATCAAGCTCTTCGCCCTCCGTTGTTATTTCTTCACAGTTGCATGGAACATCTTTGATTTTGTGGTGATAATCCTCTCGATTGTGGGTAGGTAAAAACAAAAAAAAGATCAGCTAATAACTGTTGATGCGCGAGCTCTGCCAAGAGTTAGTGTTCAGTTTCACTGGTTTATCTTCTCATTTCTGATTAGAATCAAATCTTTTGAAAACTTGTATGTCCAAACAGCACTTAATCAGAGATAAACTTCTGGCCATTGCCAGAAAATTTTTAAATGTTATAGTTGCAGCAGCATTAATTAGCTTTTGCATAAAACAGAAGCACAATGGCAAACGGTCTGTGTTTCTATCTTAGGTTACTATGCGAATAAAGCTGGGTTTTCTCTTCTTGCAATATCACTCCAGTTACAAATGACATAAAATTTCCAGCATCTGCAGCAACAAGTAGCCCTTGAAAAATGTAACAAAAGTCTTCAAGAGCATCGGGTTCATGTAATGACAGATAGATGAGCCCTATAAATGTATGGTTTACACTTTCATGTTGCACATTAAAGCGGCTGTTGGAAATGTAGCTAAAGTCATATTATGACTTCATGAAGTCGGTATGGGAAACAATTAGCAAACAGTTGCCTATTTATAGATCAGTAGACATTCATTTTCACTGATGTATGTTTTCATTGTGTTTGGGGCCTTTGTGATGAATAAAGTTGCAAAATTCGCTCTCTTTTAGCTCTTAATCGACTCCAAAGGGAAATAAGTGGGGTTTTCATGCTGATTTTTCCCTTTTCACTGAAACATGCATCATGGTGGGCTACAAACGGGGTTAATGAGACAGAAAAAAACTGTGGGCCTGTCACTATGGATGTCCTATTTACATGACACATAGTCATTCGATATTATTTCAACATAAACATTTTGCACAGCTTTACGTACATTTAAGTGCACAATTTTGAAATAAGACATTTCATTCTCATTTCAGGAATTGTCCTTGCAGACATTATTGAGAAGTACTTTGTATCTCCGACCCTGTTTCGAGTCATCAGACTGGCAAGGATAGGACGTGTACTTCGACTCATACGTGCAGCCAAAGGAATAAGAACTTTACTGTTTGCCTTAATGATGTCCATGCCGGCACTGTTTAACATTGGCCTCCTGCTTTTCCTTGTTATGTTTATCTATGCTATTTTTGGAATGGCAAACTTTGCTTACGTGAAAAAGCAAGACGGAATTGACGACATGTTCAACTTTGAGACTTTTGGAAACAGTATGATCTGCCTTTTTCAGATCAGTACTTCTGCAGGCTGGGACAACCTCCTGAGTCCGATAATGTCCAGCTCCCCGGACGAGTGTGACGCTAACTTTGTCAACACTGGCACCAACACACGGGGAAACTGTGGCAGTCCCTCAGTTGGGATAGCTTTCTTTGTCAGTTACATTATCATTTCTTTCCTCATCGTGGTAAATATGTACATAGCGATCATTCTGGAGAACTTCAGTGTTGCTACAGAGGAAAGTACAGAGCCGCTGAGTGAAGACGACTTTGAGATGTTTTATGAGGTTTGGGAGAAGTTTGACTCTGAGGCCACTCAGTTCATTGAGTTTTCCATGCTTTCAAGCTTTGCTGATACTTTGTCTGAGCCACTGCGCATCGCCAAGCCTAACATGATCAAGCTGATCTCAATGGACCTCCCCATGGTCAGTGGGGATCGGATCCACTGCCTGGACATCCTGTTTGCCTTCACAAAGCGTGTCCTGGGAGAATCAGGCAACATGGACGCCCTTAAGCAGCAAATGGAGGAGAAGTTCATGATGACAAACCCCTCCAATGTTTCCCACGAGCCTATCACCTCCACGCTGCGACGCAAACTAGAGGAGGTGTCGGCCATCATCATCCAGAGGTGTTATAGGAGGCATCTAGTGCGCCGGCAGATGAAACAGGCGTCCTACCTCTACAGACAAATAAACTACGAGACTGTGGTGGATGTGGAGAATGCTCCAGAAACAGAGGGGCTCATAGCATCCATGATACAGCACTATGGCCCTGTAGGGCCAGAGACTTTGCAGAGCCCAGAGGATACTCGATTGTCTTCGCCACCATCTTATGACAGTGTGACCAAGGCAGTCAGTGTCCTCTCTGAGGGTGTCAGATCAATATCCAGAGACTCTGAACTCGGCGGGCCCGGTGGAAACTATGAGGAAACGTTCCTTTGAGACTCAGTTGATTGGAGATATTGTGATTGTTGTTTTAGTCTGTTTTGTTTACAGCAGATAATACAACTCAAAATAACTAAGAGTCAAAGTGAATGATTTTTTTATATATTAGCAGATGCAGAGGAAATATGCAATATTTTTAAGTAGCTCACAGCCTCTGTTTAAGATGAAGAACCCAGGCGTCACTTTGGTTATACAACCACCTCCAGAGATTTGGTACCAGAAAACACTGATACACTCAAAATTTTTATATCTACCCATACAAAACATGAACACATGTGGCCAAATTATATGAATCCTTGAAATAAGTTCATTTTGCAAAGTTTTTAAAATAAATTGTTAAAGTCTTTAAGCAAAGGAAAAAGAAATGCAGGGAAATATTGATTACATTTTCAAAACTGGATTTTTTTTTTTTTTTGAAGAATGTTGTTGTTTTCCCTCATTTACAAAGTCAAATTGTAATGTCTTGAATGCATCCAGATGTTTTAGTAACAATATATCAATCAACTCTACAAGGTTTTCCAACATTTAAAACTGTGTGGCTAAAACCAGATTGAGAATATTCACCAATATGCAGGTCCCACCAAATAATTCCCAGTAAGCATCTAATTTTTGCAACTGATGTTGATCTGAGAAATGTATTTAAATTCATAAGCGTAGCTGCTCTATAGTTCCTATTCAGGTGTTATATATATATATTTATACTTTTACAAAATTTCAAGTTTTAATATTTAGGTTTTAAACTTGTATAAATCGTATAATGATTTATGAAACCACATTATAAATTGACTGTAATTCATAATAATTTTGTTGATTTTATTTATAAATTTGTGAACAATGAAATAATCCAAACCATCCCTTTTCATATGCACTTTGATTGAATGAAATTGACTTATACTGTATGTGATGATAGAGACATGGTACCCAGTTCACAGTTGTTTTTTTTTTTTTTTGTTTTTTGTTTTTTTTTTGTTGTAGTTTTTTTTTTCATGGCAGAAATATGACACCACCATGTTCCAGATTTCTTAGTTGAAAAAGCACAACTTGCAATTATTTGGTCAGATACACCACAAGTTTTTGTTCTGTGTTTCAACTTGTGTGTTGATTACAAAGACGGTTTGTGTGGACTAATAATCCCTGAATTATGTGCCTGATTTTGACTGTTGTCTGCACACTTCTCATAATCTCTCTTGACCATTTGATTTGATCGATGTGGATTAGAAAGAAATGGATGCAGTGAACGCTCATTTTGTAATTAACTGTGTAAAGAGCTTTGAGGCTGTGTAATGTATGTATGTAAAGATCATTTTTACCTGTTTTTTGTAATGTATTTATATCGAAAGACCATTTCAGTGACTCTCATGATAAATAATGATGAAATAATGATCAAATAATATAAATATACTGTATTGATTTTTATATAAAAGACTTTCCTTGAGAGGCTGTTTGTTTGTATTGCATTTTGGTGGATCATTTCACAGTTTTATTAAATAGTAATAAAAAGTAGTTTCCAGATTCGTGGGTTTTGCAACTCTCCAAGTTCAAATATTACATTCCTGTTTAAATTATTCTGTGAAATAGATATATAGACTTAATCTCTAAATCCAGTAATCTAGATATTCCTTAATCTGAATATACTATGTGGTGTGTAAGGAAAAATTGATAAATGTTTAGTTTTTCTCCATTTTCACATGAGGAACCAGTTAGCTCATTTGACCTCATTACATGGCAGGGTGCTGTTAAATCTCTCTCTGAGCCAGTGTGTGTGTGTGTGGGGGGGGGGGGGGGGGGGCAGATGTGCACAAACCTCTGCATCTCCGTTGCGGTCTGTCCTTATAAGTGTATTGCCCTTTAAAGCTAGAATTTGTTTATACTGCCTCCACAAATGCAGTACAATCACGTAAAACTGATCTGTGCAAATAATGAATGGATGATGATGATCTATTGAAATATTTTTACAGAAGGGACTTGCGCAAGCACACACACACAGAAACAGAGCATAAACACAGAAATCCTAAGCAATGCTGCTGCTACATGATTTATCACCAAAACCTCCATTCTAGAGGGAAATCCAGTAAAATACCAACTGTTAGGAATGAAATAAAACCAAAGAAACTGGAAGTTTAACTTTTATGCAATTGCAATTACAATTTTCCATCTCTAGAGTATGAGTTTTGCCTCTCCGGGACATCAGTGAGTTATATTATAAAAATGTGTGATATGTTTGCATTTTAGTGCCGAATTCAAGTTAACAGTTGAGCACTCTGACATTTTCAGTTTGGAAAAAAATCATCAAGGGTGCCAATTTGGATTTAGCCCCAAAGAGATTTCCTCTCTCTGGTTGTCGGGGTGGTCAAATCCAACTCTGACCAGCTGGGATAGAGGGATAATCTGTGTGTAAAAAAAAATCACTTGTTTTAATTACACACTCACAGACACACAAATGCACGCACTTGCTCTCTTTCTCTCTCTCCTTCTCCCATACACACAAACTCACATGCACATACAGAGTATCCAAGTGGACATACATGCATTAACACACAACTACTACACTAACGCACACTATACTTTGGCCATCCATCATGACAGACAGATGCTGACTTTGAATTTAATTTGGTGTTGTGCTTGAAATGCCAGAAAAATGTGACTTGAATGAATGTGACTTGGTAATTGATCTGATTTTTAAGCATTTGGACATGTGGTGGAGATTAAAGCTTCATCAGAGAGAGAAAACATTTTTAAAAAGATTAAAAAGGCAATATGTCTAATTGGAAAAAGCACTAGCACACAGTAAAACACATCAATGTCAATGCAATTCATTACAAATAGTCGACATATAATGTACATATCCTACACTCTAATAAAAAAAAAGGAATTTGATCAATTGTATGTCATATACATGTCATTTATTTAAATAAGATTTAGTTACATAAAAATCAGCAGCCACATGGAGCCTCGTCATTATCAGTTTAAGAGATCAGTGGGAATGTCATTTCTCTTTCTACATGATAGTCACTGTGCTTTTAAACCGGCCCATCATTTAAATGGGTGTTTTTATGGAAGCCCCACACTGTTGAGAAAAGAACATTAAAACAGTGATTGAAAGTTTCTGAAAGCTCTTATCAGAATTAACCTTACTCTACAATTGTGCTGATGTGGTCAAAAGGTTTCCAGTGAAGTGAATAACACTGATGATATGGGTACCATGGCACCTGCCAGTAGGGGAGGCAGCAATTGAACATTTTGTCCTTATGTT
Source organism: Echeneis naucrates (assembly GCF_900963305.1). NCBI lineage: Eukaryota > Metazoa > Chordata > Actinopteri > Carangiformes > Echeneidae > Echeneis > Echeneis naucrates. Next base: position 5,774,173 of record NC_042527.1, read on the forward strand.
GGGGAGTCAAAGCAGGAAAATTGGTCAAGTGTGAGGATGTGAGAGACTTTGTCCGAGACCATTTGTGATGGCCAGATGCCCAGAGAGAGCGTCAAAAGCTTCAGTACAGCAGGACTGAGGGATGAACCTGGTCTGCGGTGGAAACAGGCTGACGGGTCAAGGATCATTGATGGTTAAGAAGTCGACCTGCAGACCAGTCCAGCTGTTCATGCTGACCCCTGTCCACCACCAAAAACGCCTACAATGGATGCATGAGCATCAGAACTGGACCACAGAGAAATAGAAGAAAATGTTCTGGATCACGTGGATGGATGGGTGTGTCCCTTACCTACAGAAAGCATCAGATAAAATACTGGCAGCAGACAAGCTGGTGAAGTGCGATGCTTTGGCCAGTGTTCGGCTGCAAAACCTTATGTCCACCTGTTAATGTAACAAAACACACTTTGATATCTACCACCTACCCAAACTTGGCAGTGACCTCTTTCAACAGGATAATGCTCCCGGCATCACTGCAACCAATCTCAGGAACTGTTGGAGCATCAACCAGTTCAAGGGCTGGCTATCACTGCCCAGATGGTCTGATGAGGCACTATGTCCTCTGGTTCTGATATATACTCAGTGGGCCACACCGCTGTTAGAAACCCTTCACTGCCACCTCGAGGAGGATTAATGCACCTACAGATGAGTGTAATGTTTCGGCACCAGATAGATAGATGGCTATTTTGTGTGACAGTCAGAGGCGAACATCCAAAGGGTCTGTGTTGGTGTGGATATTTTCAAAATGCACACCATGATGTTTTGTCATGCAACAAAGTTATTGTTGTCTATCCTGTTTCCATAATGGTACTGATGTCTCAAAATGTCTTCACTCAACTCGTCGCCATTAAAATAAAATCCATGCCCGGGGAGGGCAGCACTGCGTGAACAGTCTGCCGGAAATTCATTAGTAGAAGAAGTACAACCCGGAAGTGTCGTTCTGCTGCATTTGAGAAGAAGGTGGCGAGGACTGGGATTAAAAACTACCTTTCACTCCTATACACCGTAGAAGGGAGATACTTTTGACTCGGAAACATTTCACTGGTTCCACTGAACTATCACAGCCCGTCAGGGAAATAAAATGGGTAACGTGTAGCATTTTGCTGCTCTCATCAGTATTTTGTTTTGATTTTAGCATGGCAGCTAAAGCTAACTTCATTGCTTTGATCAGTCAATGAGTTGTCAAACAACATGTCTCAACAAGCCAAAGCAGAACTATAAAAGTATAAACATCACCCATACATAAGAAAAGCCAAGGAATACACGGAGTCTTTATCACTGGATAGTTTGTTTAGCAGCTGACACTGTGTATCCGCACAGCTTTCTACCTGCCAGATACATTTTGATATCTATAAATGAAAGATGCCTGGTTCTAATGATGCCTCCCTCCCTTAAATAGAGGACCTCTTCCAAATGTCCTCACTGAGGCTCCTGGCTCCACCTCTGCGAGTAATGTTGGCTGTGATGTGGAAGGTGGTTCATCAGAGGAGCATAAAGCATTATGGGAAAGTGGAGGAGTTTGTAACTTTGGTAACTGAAGCCATTCCTGACATCTTAACAAACAGACAGATGAGGCTGCTCACTCTGGGCTTAAGAGCAAAGGTAAGGGATAGTGATACACCATTCTGAATATGAAGGTATTGTTGGCAATGGCAGATATTGAGTCTTAAAGGTAATTCTCATATAAACATCGTTTTTATGGCATAGTTATTTATTCTTATTGTAACATTGGCATTTCTATGATCATTTATTTAAGTTAATATTACCTAAATATGTATTACAGCTGTAAAAGTAAAAAAAAAAACACCAGCTGCAGTTTAAATATATATTAGAAAGTAGCTGGGAATGTTTTTAGCTTTAAAACTTGTTCAAATTGAAACATTTGTGAGAAGGTCACAGGTTCAGTTCCCGGCTTGCGGCCTTTCTGTGTGGAGTTTGCATGTTCTCCCCGTGCCTGCATGGGTTTCCTCCCACCGTCCAAAGACATCATGTTTGGATTGATTGGTGCCTCTAAATTGTCCAAAGGTCTGAGTGTGAGTGGTTGTTGGTCTGGGTTAGAATGAATGAATGTTAATGTCTACATATCTCTTCCAGATGACTTTACAGATGTTATGCTCTGGAGAGTCAGAGGATCTGAGATGTGTGAGAACACGCATAGACAGCCTCCTGCCACCCATCTCAAAACAGGTGAGGCTTTTTCAGTCACGGACGTTGAACTTTGCCTTTTAAAATTGTTTCGCTAACTTTGAATGTTCACGTTTTTATTTTACAGTCGCAGATAGAAAATGAAGCTCTTGAAGCCAATTTTGTCAGGCTTGTCCACGAACTTCTAGAAAACCCTAAAGAGAGAGAGAACTTCCTCAAAGTATGACTGTCTCATTAAGGTTAACCATTAAAGTGGCAGTTAAAGTTGTTTGTGGTACTGTGAGAATTTATATCTACACCTTTGGTTGGAATTTTCTCCATGACAGAATGTCTTTCCTGTGGAGTACGGCCCCCACTTTGATACAGCACTGGAGACTCTGATTTGTGAGTTCCTCACCCGATTGGAAGAATTGGTGCTTATACCAAACTTTAAAGAGGTAGCAAGACCATGATATCTATTATAAAAACTGCAGCTTACAAGGCCAGAATCCATGCTTCCAGACCATTAAAATAATATTTTTGTGTGTTTCATAAAGACTGCAATTTGGATCAGTGAGACATCCTCTGTGCTAGAAGAGTACATGCAGCATGCAAACAAACCAGATGACCTCAAAGTGTTGCTCAGAGGCAAGATGCATCTTGGGAAAACTACCAATATGGATTCTAGGGGTAAATGTGTCACTGGCAAGGTTTTTATGTGCATATCAGTTTATAATCAAGCCATTGGTTAAATTATAGTATGACTCAAGTAAACATACCAAACATTTTCTGACAAAATAAACAAAAGATGCACAGATTAACTGTTAATGAAATTAACCATTTATTTTGTTTTTGTTTTTCTCTTTTAAGTTCTTTTTCCAAAAGTGCCATCTCCTTCAGAAGAGCAGCTTTTTTCATCTTTATCTTTCCAAACTTCACTGAGAGTAACCAAAGATGTGGAATCCAACGTGCAACCCACTGAAAACCAAAGAGAATCTCAGGCAATTTCTAAGGAGGTGGGAGACCTGGGGATACAGGATACTGGATGGCCAGATGAGAATGAGACACAAGCACATCAAAACAGCGGCAATGCAGATCAAACAGCAAGAAGGAGTTGCAAAGACACTATTCCTGATATTCACATTGTAGAGGAGTGTGATGGCAGAGCTGCCTCTACATCTGCTGACAGTTCTGTTTTGTCCAACTCCATGATAGGCCCCCTTCGGGAGAGAGTTGCTCACAAATGCAGTCAGTGTGGAAAGTGCTTCATTTACCGCTATGAGCTTCTGGAGCATCAGAGACTGCACACTGGGGAAAATCCTTACAAGTGCTCTCAGTGCGGAAAAGCCTTCAGGAGGACATCTGACCTGTCCACTCACAGAAGGACACAGTGCACTAAAGCAGCTTACATTTGCATCAAATGTGGAAATAGTTTCCAGTCTATACAAGACAAATTTAGACACTCTTGTGTTCATAGCGTCCAAAAGTTTGATTGTCCTCAGTGTGGAAAAAGCTTCAAGAAAATGTATTTACTTGGAAAACATGAGCTACCTCACACCCAGAGCCGTATTTTTACCTGCAGGCAATGCAAGGAGGTGTACCCAAGTATGGGAGAGCTGAGATCTCATCAGAAGATTCATTCTCCCGAACTTTCCAATCAGTGCACGCAGTGTGGGAAATTTTTCAGCTCCGCTGCATGTTTGACGGCCCACGAGCTGCGCCACAGACAGCAGAGGACACAGATCTGTGGGCGTTGTGGCAAAGCCTTTAAAAACAAACATGACCTGAATCTGCACATGCGTAGCCACACAGGTGAGAGGCCTTTTCAGTGCATGTACTGTGGGAAGCGTTTCTCTGTGTCGGGAAACCTGAACATACATATTAGAACTCACACTGGAGAGAAACCATACCTGTGCTCTGACTGCGGCAAGGCTTTCGTTTCAGCTGGCGAGCTGCAGATACACAGACGCACCCACACAGGGGAGAAGCCCTACAAATGCACTGTATGTGGAAGAGGATTCACCATGGCCAGTAAAGTGACACTTCATATGCGTGTTCATACCAGGGAACGTCCTTATATCTGCACTGAATGTGGGAAAGGTTTTTCACGGAGGAGCGAACTGAAAAAACATACCATGAACCATACAGGGATTCGACCCTTTGCATGTCAGCTGTGTGCAAAGACTTACACATGCCTCAATCACCTGAAGAGGCACTTAAAAACTCACAATGTCGTGCAACCCCAGTCTGATTCCCTATAAGTACCACAAGTCTTATTTTCCAAATAATTGCTATGCCACTTGTCTGTACTGACCCTCATGTTGTCTATAGACTATTAAACAGGTGTCACACTCACCCTCTGTTGGAAGAAAGATATTGCAAAAATGCCGCTTTCTACCGACTGAATTCTTGGTGCGTTTTGAAAGAGTGATTTTATAAGTGTATTTTTATTCTGGCATCCTTAAACATATGTTAAGAAGAATTTTCCCTCTCTATTAATTGGTGTCTTTTCAATTGTCAGGTAACAGAGTTAATTTCGTAAAGTAGCCTGGTTGTTTCTTATAGAGAATTTCTACAAGAATCCAACATCAAACTTCTTAAGGCAGCCGTAAGGCTAACTTTAAAAAGAAACACACAGTACCAAATTAAATTCGTTTATGAACCCCAGTTAATCCAGTAAAGACTTTTTCTTTTCATAAAAGAACTATAAAGTAAGATAAACACGTTTTCAACTATTCTTAACCCAAACCTATTCGAAACATTTCATCTTATCAGAAAATAAGCATATGTGGACATTAAGATTCTGAGACTCAAATATCACTTAACAAGTTTAAACTTCGCTGTTAAATAACATTGAACTCTTCGATGAGCCGGGGAGGCGGTGACCGGTATTTTGGCATAAGAGTGAATAGGAGTCCTCTTCCCGGGCTGCCCCGTACATCGAAACGAACGTCTCTGACACTGATCGGGCCAATGCTGCCTACAATGACAACGTGTTTCAGGAAGAAGTTGGCGCCTGCAGCTCGTATGCTGTTAGCTATCACGCTAACCTAAACCATGAACGATGTGACACTGTAGTGGTTTCTGAAACCATCATCAGAGAAGAGCCCCAAGATGAACGAAATGGGTAAGTAACAGCTCGTAAATAATAAAAAAAAAGTGTTCTCTTCGCTTCTTTTGCGGCGCCGAACTGCTGAAGGGGAGGATTAGCCTAGCCCCAGCAGGCCTCGACTAATCCCTGGAACAAGAATCGTTTTGCATAAAAATATGCCGGTTAGATTAGGGAGCAGTGGCGGCTCGGTGGCTAAATCCAAGACTTTGCTGCGCAAACAGAGGCCAATATCTCGTGTTAACTAATGTTTTCTGTGGTCGAGGAGAAGTTTAAACGGCACCAAACGCAGCACAGCTGTGCATTTAATCGGCAGCATCTTCATTTCCAACGTTGAGTCGGACGCAGTGCTAACAATTGGCTGTTCGCTTCGCCTTTCCCTTTCCTGCACATCGTGCCTCCGAGTAAAAACACGGAGGGTGTGTGCTTTAGCATTTGAGGACTGCCCCAAAGATGTGTACCCATGAAATGTGCGTTTGGGGCGGATTGTTTGCACCGCGGGGAGCCGGCTCATCCAGCCCCGCTGTGTTTCATGGGGACCCCAGGGACACCGAGTCGGGGCAGACAGGGAGGACATTTGTGTCCAAGACATGCTGAAGTGACCAGGACAGACACTTTCAGCCCCCCCCCCCTCAAACACTGGAGTCTGATCCAGTTCCCCACGTAGGTACGGACTGGGCGGACTCCGGGACTGTGTAACGGTGAACACCGGCCCCACACTGCTTTTACTTAAGTTTGACTCAAGTCTAATGTCCCTCTGAAGAATTCAGCGTCCCCCTGTCCTCCCTGGCTCTGCTGGTCCCTCCACTCCGGCTGATGTCCGCGGTCATGTGGGAAGTGGTCCGCCAGCGGAACATAAAGCACTATGGGAAACTGGAGGAGTTTGTGTCCATGGTAACAGAGGCAGTCCCTGAGCTGATGAGTAAAAGAGAGGGGAGGCTGCTCTCCCTGGGTCTGAGAGCAAGGGTGAGTGATTTGTGTAATGAATTCAAATAAGATTCAGTCCAGTGTTATGTAAAAAAACAAATGAAATTTTCTGTAGACAACTCTTGAACTGTTGCGCTCTGAGCATCCTGAGGATCTCAAGGCTGTTGAGAGCCACCTAAACCGAATCCGAACTTCGTGCATTGAGGAGGTGAGTGATCATGTTTTCAGAAAACTACTGTGATCACACATTATTGTTTGAAATCAATTTTAAGAATTAATACCGATAAATGAAAGGTTTCCAGCTAATCCATTTTCAGGTTTTATTTTCCTCTCTTTTTGCTCTTATGTGTTTGTAAACTTGATTTCAATGAAATTTTGACAATTTTTTTATTTTATTTTATTTTTTTCATAAATTCATTTAATAAAACGCTAACTTAAATCAGCACATTAATGAATAATGAAAATAAAGGTTAGCTGCAGCCCTACCTAGTCCTGTAGTCATATGTCTGGTGTTTTGTTTTCCAGACAAATGATCCTGTGATTGAAGCACCAGAGGCAAATTTTATGAAGCTGGTACAAGGCCTCATCGAGGATACTGATGGCAGAGAACATTTTCTCAAGGCAAGATTGATATTAAGCTTCATATATATATGATGTAACAAGAAATGATTTACTAAATTGAAAACTTGTAAATTGTTTTGTTTATTTTTTTCATTTTCCCCACATTTTCACACGGTTTACTTATTTTAAATTGACAGAATGTGTTTCCTGTGGAGTATGGGCCTGACTTTGACACAGCACTAGAGACTTTAGTTTGTGAATTTTTCACAAGACTTGAGGAGCTCCTGCCAATCCCAGATTTCAAACAGGTAATGAAGGGATTTTTCAACAATTACCAAAATGGCCGAAAATGGAGGCACTTTGAACCTGAAACTCAAAATCTTTCTGTTGTCTCTTGTATAGACAGCTTCTTGGATCAGTGCAGCCCCCTCAGTCCTAGAGGAGTACATGCAGTGTGTCTCAAACGGAGACGACCTTAAATTTCTTCTTCAAAGCAAACAGTGTCATGGAAAACTGGCAAAGAGTGGTGTTGGTATGTGGCGCAATCTATTTGAGCTGTAATGTAGGTAAAAAATTGTACCAACAGATTGTTCTGTTTTTCATTTTCTTCTAATTTCTCCACTCACAGCCCCATTTCAGTCAGACGATCTCCTCATTCCCTCTTTATCTCTCCCTCCATCGCTGGAAGTGGCCATCGCCTCACACCCGAGTGCTTGTGATGATGAAAATAATGAGGTTCCTCAGATTGTCATGTTTGATGAAGAACTGTCAACAAATCCTTCCACCTCAACTGACTTTCCTGAATCACCAAAAAGGACTGACATCTCATCGTCTCCACGCAGGAGACAGCAGTCAGGAATGCACAAATGCCCCGAGTGTGACAAGTGTTTCAAGCATCACTCTGTCCTCATTGAACACCAGAGAGTTCACACAGGGCTGCAGCCGTATAACTGCTCTGAGTGTGGGAGGGCTTTCAGAACAGCCACTCTGCTGGCCGGTCACAGGCTGCGTAAATGCAAAAATGCTGCATATCTCTGTATTAAATGTGGGAACAATTTTCCAACCTCCCTGGACAAATTCAGACACCACTGCCCAAAACGTGGCCATAATTACGACTGTGGACACTGCGGAAAGAGTTTTCAAAAGTCAAGCAGCTTAAAAGAACATTTACTAACTCATGTTCAAAGCCGCCTTTTCAAATGCAGCCATTGCGGGGAAGGTTTTTCAGGAATTGGCGACCTGAAGTATCACCAGCAGGTGGATCATGATAAGCCATACCAATGTAAACAATGTGGAAAGAGCTTTATTTCCTCCAAATGTCTGACCAAACATCAACAACGGCATCAAGAGGTTGGTGAAATAGAGACGGCCAAGTTAATGAGTGGAGGAAAACACAGGAAAAGTGGCTCAGCTCATCGTACATCCTCAGCATCTCTGTCGTCCAGGAAGACTTCTGCCAAAGCTATCTACCCTCGGGGACGGGTCACCCATAACTGTCCGCTGTGTGGAAGGAGCTTTAAATATCGCTTTGAGTTTCTCGAACATCAGAGGTTCCACACAGCAGTGAAGCCTTACAAATGCTCTCAATGTGGCAAAGCCTTCCGCACAGAGGCTCACCTGTCTGGTCACAGAAAGAGAAAGTGTAAAAATGCCGCCCATATTTGCACAAAGTGCGGCTGTCAGTTCCGGTCTTTACATGAACGGGTCAGACACCAGTGTGTGCAGCTGCTAACAAAATATGAATGTTCTCATTGCGGAAAGACCTTCAAGATGGCTCACCTGCTGAGAAACCATCAGATGAGTGAACATCAGCTTCCCTACAGCCCCAACCATCGCTTCAGGTGCAGATACTGCGATGAGACTTTCCCTGGGATCAGCGAGCTGAAGTACCATCAGAGAGTTGACCACGAGAAACCATATCAGTGTCAGGAATGTGGCAAGTGTTTCTTGTCTGAAAAATGCCTAGCCAATCACGAGCTGCGCCATAACGACGACAGACCAGAGAGCTGCCTGGTTTGTGGCCGCGGCTTCAGAAACCGCTACGATTTGAAGCAGCACATGCGCACTCACACGGGAGAGCGTCCGTACCAGTGCACTCACTGTTCACAGTGTTTCTCCACAGCAGGAGGACTGAGGAGTCACACCAGGGTTCACACAGGTGAGAAACCACACGTGTGCCCAGATTGTGGGAAGGCTTTCTCCCAGATGGGCGCAATGCGAACCCACAGGCTCACCCACACAGGAGAAAGGCCGTTCAAGTGCACAGTTTGTGGCAAAGGCTTCACAATGGCGCACAAGGTAACAGTTCACATGCGTGTTCATACTGGGGAGAGGCCGTATGTGTGTTCTCAGTGTGGGAAAGCCTTCTCAGATGGAAGTGTGCTAAAGCAGCATATGTTGAACCACTCAGGAGTGCGACCCTACCACTGCCAGATCTGTCCCAAGACCTATACCTGCCTGAACCACCTGAGGAGACACCTGAAAAGCCACTCAAACTTAAACTGAGATAGACATGAAGGCAAACGAGTGGAATCTCATGACATTTTGCAATTATCCTGAAACACTGCCTTTGAGACAGAGTGGCTACTACTAAAATCACAATATTCTAACCAAACCAAGCAATACATGAAAGAATATGGAATGATGCTGTACGTCGCTATTGAAACTGGGCGAAAAGGTTTCATTTACATTTACTTACTTTAAATTAAATGTAATCACAACACCCACATGTCAGAGACTACGAAAACCAGCACACAGAAATGGCTCTTCTCCCCCCGTTCTTCACCACGCTGTTTCTGTTTGTTTTGTTTGGGGGTTTTGGTTTTTTATTTTTTTGTTTTTCAGATTATTTGTTTTTGTCACATCAGTTTGTTCTGCATGATTACATTTGGATGTTAAATATTATTTGGCCGAGATGCCACGTGTAAGGAACAAGCTGTAATACTGGTGAAAATCAATTTTTGGCAAAAGCCAGAAAAGTGAGAGAAATCGTAATGTTGACCCTCATTGAATAAGCTTAAAGACAATTACATTGAGTTGAAATTAAAACCTCCTTTAGACTTTTTATTTCCCCACTGTGGTTTGAAAGGTTTGTGAATTTCAGATTAAACTACCTTGCTGCACTTGCATGTTAATTGACTCTTTGTTGAAGAAAAACACTACAATAAAGATTGTGTGGAGATAAAAGTGTGGACACACTGGGCGTTGGACTGAATACCAGAATATAAGATTCACTAGATGGCAGTAGGCAACCATTGACTTCTTCTCTTGATCCCTGTGTGTTATCAGGAAGTGGTGACTTCTCTGTCTGCTGGGATTGATGACAGTTATAGATCCTTAATTAAATCCTCATGTACTGAATTAAAATTAAGTGTTTTCATGGAAAACAAATTCCTTCTTTGCTGAAGCAAAGTAGAGAAAAGGGAATTTTTCTGAAGATCTTTGGGGACGTGAGAGAGGAAGGGAGAAGTTAATCTGGTTCGTTTCCTGTCATTACCTTTTAACTTTTGCATGTGTAGGAATCTTAACTAGGAGGCAATTTCCTCATGTTTTGTCTGGTGCTTTTCAGTATCTAACATGGTGTGAGCCATAACAAAGATTCCTCTTTGAAGAAACGTCTGTGCTTGCTGCTGCTGTAGCCCAGTTACAGTTGGACCGCCACAGCAACTTCCACGTGAACTGGATTTTCAGGCAAACAGTCTTGAGTTATATCGTAACCAAGCAGTGTGATTAATCTCTTCCATATGTGCTCTAATGACTTTAATGTTTTCAAAAGAGGCCTTCATCTCTCTCTCGTTTCATGCTTATTTCATCTAATCCATGGCCACTTATACAAAATAACTTGAGTCGCATTCTCTGAAACAAACCCACATCTTTGCCATTCACAGCCTCAAAGATGGCTGTGCTGGTTTGTGGAACTGTTGAAAGATGCAAAAAAGAAATGAACCACTGATTGAAATGATATCCAGAATGGAGACACTGGCTGGGCTCATCAGCACTCCCTCCCCCTCCCCTCACTCAGAAATGCTACTAATCTTCTCCACTGAGTATTAGAATCCTGTGGAAACTCCTGCTGTCTCCTGTCTACCAACGGACTGTGCCCAGGACATTATGCAGAACCTCTCTGCTTCAGGAAGTATGTGTTACTGCATTTATCTGCTTGTGATGGAGCTTTATCAGCGTGTTTGGGTCATACCATGTCTGTGTCTTTTCCGAGGGCTGAATGTTATTGGCCAAAACAAACTGAATTCCCACCCGCCAATTTCAGGACTAAAATAAAAACCGTTTTTTGAAGACACACACACACACAAAGGATTTTGAAATTGAATTTAATAAGATACATTTTTTACTGTGAAAATTGAAAGCACTCCCAAATACTCTAATGAATTTCCCCCAACTTCTAGGGTAGGTGTATATCTGATGAAGGTAGGCATTGAGACACTACACAGTTTTACACACCCACACAGCTGCCAGTAATCCAGCAGATTTACTATGAGAGCTTGCTAATAAACACAGATCATTACCAGATGTCCCCTCCTCCTCTCCGCATCCCTCCTTCTTTCCCTCCTTTCCTTTTCCACCCCTTCCACACACAGCTTTTCCTCCCTGCACCAGTGAGCTCAGTGGAAAATTTTAGTCCAGGCCTCTGTCCCTGTTGTCCCACACACATGCATGTCCACAGCAACCGTGGAGCATCCACCCACCATCAGCATGCTGCCAAGGGAGCAGCCCCCCCAAAAACACAAAAAAAACCCAAACTTTCCAAAGACCCCTCCAACGTGTGCACACAAAGCAGCAGTAGGTGGCACTGTGCTTCTTCGTTGAGTTGACGAGAAAAGGTCCCCACCCAACACACACCCACCCACCCGTCCATCAGCCTCCCCTTGACTTCATGCTCAGGTCAGGTCTGGACGCAGCGGCGGGCCAGATGCGTTGAGATCCCGCCCACCCCCGATTTCCACAGAAATTAATCTTTAGCTGAAGAAAAAAAAAAAATACAAAACGCTTCCAATGTGTGTCAGCTGCTTTTGATTAAGACTCGATCACATCACTGCATCTATTCAGGGCCTCATTTCTTGGTTTTCCTACACGGCCTATATGTGGAGGAGGGTGACTGAGAAGGAAACTATTCAAGTATTTCTGAAGCGCTGTGCCGTGAACGCGTCGAAACGCAGTCAAAATCACTTTAAACGTGCAAAGTTTAAATAAATAAATAAATAAATAAATAAATCAGCCTGTGCAGGTTGGGCCCTCCAGGACAGTCAGCAGGCTGCTTGTTTACCTCTGTGTATCCGTGTCCCCTTTTAAGGAAGCAGACAGACTTATCTAGCATTTTAGTGTAAACGGTTAGTCCGTGCGCGCTCTGGTGTCTCACCCTGCCCATCACCGGAGAGAAAGCGCGCGGACGTTTCCTCTTCCTCCTCCTCCTCCTCCTCCTCCTCCCGCGCTCCGGTCCTCCTCTGCGCGCTCTGGGCTTTTCCTCGGACAAACTGCGGCGGAGCGCTGGATCACCAAAACTTCGTCCAATCGGTTTAGAAGTCACCGGGCTTTGGGGACCGGAGAGGTTCGGTGTTTTTTTTTTTTTTTTTTGTGGGGAGCTTGGTGCTGAGGGTTTTTTTTTTGTTTGTTTTTAGTTGTTTTTTAAGGGGTTTGGGGGGAATTTAATCATGTGGACTCTCAGAGGTCTACTTTCTTTGCTGTGCGCTTTCCTGACAGCAGCGCAAACGCAGGTCCAAAGAAACAGGTTTGCTGGTAAGTTGGCCATTAAAAAAAACTTTCTTAAAATGTATTTTGTATCTAAGGTTTATGGCTTTGTGATGCATGAGAACTGGTCTTTCTGTGCTGTAATGTACTGAACTGATGTCTAAGAGCTCGTCCAGATGTTCGTTGTCTTTCGGTTGCATACTTGTGAAGTTTGACTCGCCCCTAAAACTTGCAGCAGAGACGCAACAGTAGCTCAGAGGAAAAGGGCAGAGGATGTTTGTAGCCTAGCCCAAGTCGATGGCCCCTGTTGGGTTAAGGTTAGGGTCCCATGATGGTGGGCCTGACTACGTCCTGGATGGGGGGGGGGGGGGGCATCCTCATCATGCATAATCATCTACTTCTGTCAAGGTGCAGAGCAGGACTTTCAGTGTAAGGGTAGTCTGTCCAGTCCTGCATCTGTCATTAATCTGCCTGTGTCGAGACGTGACATGATCATGACATTCAGTGGGACACAGTGCTCCAGTCACCATCATGCTGGCCTGTAGGCCTCAGTGCTTCCACTGATGGATGGATGGATGGAGGATGGAAATGCATTTGAGATCCACTTATTTCTGTGGATATGGATGATAACCTTGCTGCCATCTTTGTTTCCTGCATTTATCAGAGTGTCCTGTGGATCTTTACTTCGTACTGGATACATCTGAGAGTGTCGCCCTCAGACAGAAACCTCCAAACTTCTATATTGACCAGATCAAAGAGTTCACCAAGCGCTTCATAGATGAGCTGAGGGACATGTAAGACACACACACACAAACTGCTTCAATGCTATAGCTTCACAAATTCCTGCAGTGATGTCCAGGGCCAGGTGACATAATTGATGGGCGTGGCTACACGTGCACAAGAGAACATTTCTGACTACAGCCATCACGAATGTTGACTACTTTGTATAAGTACCTAAATACTGTACTTAAGTACACTGATTTCATAAATGTACTGAGTCAAATTTCATCATGGCCTATTAGCTGCTGTTGCGTTGTAGTGTTGAGTTGATGAGACGACTGGCCACCTTTATGTACCCA